>NW_013527915.1:378736-389882 GCF_000836215.1 Papilio polytes
CCACTTGCATAAATATATGAAGATGTTTTAGCAGGATGATCAAGCAGATCAGTTATTTAATACGATGTGTATGTAAGTCTTCATAACTTATAAAAGTTTTGGAAGTGAAAACGTGTGAGCAGTTAAACGTGTCTGGCGAACGCGTCGTCAGGTGAACGACGATGCGTGATGGACTGCGCGAAGACCATTAATTAAGATAAGACTGGGTAAGGCGAGCAACACGCTTCGCACTCAATTATTATTATTCCCCGATGTATGTCAGTAAAGCGCCTATCCCGCTATAAATAACCATATTAAAGCGTACAATTATCTAAAAGTTGAGTGATTGGTTTATTTGACAACTATCAAATCTTTATTTAATTAGCAATATTTATGTCCTTATTTACATCTTGAGTAATGTCGTTTACCTTAGTCGTACAATAACAGTATATACCTATGCTTGAGCTATAAATGTTTGTCTTTATCTTGCCTCCAGAACGAAAACAAATCGTCTGCTCTTTTATAACCTATGTATGTGTATTCCGCATTTATAGACAGATTGTACGGTGTATTGTAATTATTGAAGTATGTATCTGAGCTCAGTTTTTTTAGAGTTTGACGTTTTAACATGTGATAAACTTCAGCCATCTTAGTCTATTCACTGTCCATTAAAGTAATAAAACCTTCCTCACAAAATGGTTAAAGACTTTGTTTTATTTTCTTAAGTCGAATGACAAGTTTCTGCGGCGGTTACAAAGTAATCGTGTAGGTAATCAATAAATTAAGTGTCGCTTACAGATCGAGTTACAGGTCTCGTCACGATCTATAAGAATCTGTTAGCAGGATAAAATGCAGCGAGCGCGCGTGTTGATTAGTTTTATCTGGTTGTAATAATGCGCGGCACGTGGACAGGCTTGTAAGCAGTGAGCAATGAGCACTAATCGGTAGTGCCGGTGCCGAGATCGTTACGATTGGTCCGATAACAGCAGCGCGGCCGCTGACCGGCCTTCACACTTCGCGTCGCTGCGCCCGCCATTGCGAGCGACCTCGCTGTCCGTCTCACACTCCACCTAGCTAGGGCTCCCATTAATTATGAGCATAAAACGAGGACAGCCTTAAATGCGTCACATATTGTTGTTAGGAATTCTGAACGATTACTAAGGAGTAGTCGTACCATGTACCATGTTTAGATTTGATAAGGACCCATGAAGAATTGGTCATTCGATACATTTAATTGTGGATTATTTGACGGAGCTAAAATAAATCATCGATGATCTTCAAAGATTCCTTTACTCGGATTGTATTTGAAACTATTTAAGTTACAGTAAGCCGGGTAACTGTTACCCTAAAAGTACAATTATGTTCATAATTGAATTGTCTGGCGATTACGTTAAGTTCATGCATTTGTAGGATGGTTGTTTAAATCATGGTATTTTTATTTTGAAGAGTCTTATTTATATTTGCGAGAAAGATAATAAAAACATTATAATATTAGCATGATAAACATGTAATGGAAATTAAAGGATTGTAAAAACGTCTTCCAGAGTTAAATTGTATGGAAATTCACATGCCTTTAATTTTTTTTTTATAAAATTGTATCTATATATACCCTTTATCTTGTAATTCAGTGATGCAGAGCGTTTACAACTCTAACAACCCTTGTAAAAAGGTCAAGGTTTTAATATGGAAATTTGCAATAAACAATTGCAATGAAAATAAAATTACAATGCGTTAAAACAAAAGGTAACCAGTAATATTATTTACTTATGTTACTTTGTTTATCTGTTGTATAAAATAGTATAAAATCATAAATGCAAACTTTGGACTGATGAATACTTAAGTTAATAAGGATCTCCAAAACAGTTTAATACCTCTCAATAAAATTTGGCACAAATGTAGAACATAGTTTACTATTTTTTTTAATTCAGCGCAGACGAAGTCCTGGGGCAAAAAGTTAGTAATATTACAATTTTATGCCAGCGAAATAGCTCACAAATCTTTCGCATCCTGTATTTTTTTCGTAGAAGGCAGGTTGAAATGTGGAATCGATCGAATCGGACAAAGACTTGGATAACAATTTTTGTTATTTACTGTTTTGACATTTTAAATGAGTGCTAAACGTTAAATGCAGTGAGACTGGACGGCTGGGTTTATCTCCGACCGCCATTTAACGTGTGTGCATAGCGTAATAGCGATATTCATTCGAGATCTTTATGCGAGAAAAAAAGATCAATTCCACAGAACATGCATTCATTTTACACCGTTTAATTTTTTACATCATTTTTACAATAAGGAAAAACAATAGTTTAGTAGGTATCTCAATTGCGGACACAGTTTAGATGGAATTTTCCTTGTTTTATTTGAACTTTTCACACCTGAAAAAAAACTAAGAAAAATCTTGATTTAGTAAATAAATCTTAATGCATATGTTAACATAAAAAATGTAAATAAGCATGAAATGTTTAAAAAAGAAAATCAATTTATTATACTATTTAAAACTCCTGACTTACCTGCATGTTTTTGAAACACTATCGCAGGTAAAATCTTTTGAAGAACTATTTAAATTTTACTTCAAAATAAAGGAATCAATCGAATCCCAATTGAATAACAAATTTTGGTGAAGCAAGCTGAAATTCGAGCGCGGGCAGCAGTCGACGAGCGGCGGGCCACGTGACGACTGCCTTCGGTTGACTGAGTGCGCAGATAGGTGCCGGTAGCTCCGCAACGAACGCTTCTGCGTCGCCTCTATACTCGCTGCTCGCTGTGACATCATTCTTCTCAAGATCGTATACCACCTGCGAACAAACAACAGGTTAGTGTATTAATAAAACCCGTATCGTGATTAGTTAATGCTAGTAATAACGACATCAACTTATTTCCCAATTATATCTTAACTTTTGAGCGATATCACGTGCGCTGTCAGTTTTTATGTTGGTAGTGCTGTCAAAGATTATATACGTTCGGAAGCGACACTGTCTAGCAGCGTTTTATGCATTTATTATTGTTGAATTAAAATTTCATTTTTGTTTAAAATACAAGTAGATGTTACGTGCATGTTTTTGTATATTTATCAGTACTTGACTTAAAATGAACACGCAGATAATGTACTTTATAAAGCAGCCGAATCAAATGTTATTTTAGAGCCAAAACATGTAAGTTCGGTGCAAATATGTATTATCTGATGCCGGTAACATTGCATATAATATTTTTAATCCGCTAGCGATAAAAACTTAGATAAAGATAAGGCCTTAGAGCGAATACCTATACGAACGTAAATATTTACTTTTTAAACGTTTTGTTCCTTATTCGGAACATAAACGAGTATTTTATCTTGGTCAATGTTTATAACGGGTGATAATCTTTTTATCAATTACGGTATAGCATTAAAATAGCTTAGAAACTAACGGCTCTTTTATAAATCTAAATATAGGCTGAATGCATAAATTTTATTTACAAAACTGAAACATGGTTATTAAATACATTTTTGTAGAAATAAACGCATTCGATTCAGAAGTTCTAACGTAACCTTTAATATCAAGGTAGACAATACCTAGTCATCAAAATTAGGAATGTTTACTGAATGACATCAACAAATAAGGAGGATATTTGTGTTGATAGTTGACAAAAAATTAAAACTGGTTATTTATGTGATAACTAAGTACTTAGTAGTAGTAGTAGAGGGCTACAGTTTCCACAACTCCACGGCTAGCGCGTATTTTGCTTTAACTAGCTACTTACTCTAATAATAACAGTGTTTTTTTCAGCATACGATGGATTTCATATTTTTATGGCTAGTTACTTTCGTACTGGGATTTTGGATCTGTAAGAAGATGAAGGAGTGGCGCAGCTTGCCTCCTGGTCCTTGGGGTTTACCGATCGTGGGATTCTTGCCATTTATGGATGGAAACCAGCCCCATCTGACTTTGACTAAGGTCGCTAAACAATTCGGCCCAATATTTGGAATATCAATGGGCAGCGTGTATACGGTAGTGCTGTCAGATCATAAATTAGTAAGAGAAGCTTTCGCAAAGGATGCCTTCTCAGGACGGGCTCCGCTTTATTTGACTCATGGTATCATGCACGGAAATGGTGAGTACCAAAATGTATCAGATATCTTAGCACTTTTTAATGTATACTAAAACAATAATAAAAATAGCTAAAACATTTCTTGTCCGCACATTACAAAGATTTTTTTCTTTCTTTTAAGCGACCTCGGTGCTATTGTTATTACGATCAAAAACCAGTTCATTCAATAGTATAATAAGAATTTATAAATACGCTGCACGGTAACTGTTCTGTCCTATTTTAAGGTATAATTTGTGCTGAGGGTGGATTATGGAAGGATCAACGCAAACTGGTGACGATGTGGCTGAAAAGCTTCGGGATGAGCAAACACAGTGTGTCCCGCGACAAATTGGAGAGACGCATCGCAGTCGGCGTTAATGAACTGTTACAAGTACTTATGAATGATGTTAATAATTGATTTAAGGCATCGTATCGTATTAATTCCTATGAATATGAGCCTGGTGTAATAGATCACTTTTTATTTCATTTCAATAGTCTTACTTTTCACTATCTTAGTAATGTTATAAATGCGAAAGTTTAGATGGCTGGATGCAGGAATAGCTCTTTGGAAGAGTTTGTAGCATACACAGCGGAACGGATCCTGATGAAATTAGGCAAAGACGTAGAGGACAGTCTGGAAGAACACATAAGCTACTAACTTTTTATTTAATTCCTAGCGGATGGTGTCGCAAGCGATAGCTAGTGTATTATAAATTAATGTATATTTTACGCAATACGCAAAGTCTTAGCTTTGGTGTTTTTACTAGTGACAAAAACCTACATTATTTCTTGAAAGTGACCTTTAATGGCACTGACAAATGTTACCGAGACTCGAAGCAGAAAAAAACACGATCCCCACTTTTGTTTTTATAATGCGCTTGCCTACAGCGCAGCCGTCACTGCCGTTCGATGCTTATTTAGCAATATTTTACATTAAATTTACATTTGATTCCTGGTGATATAAATCTGATTTAAATTTTAGAACGTCAAAGAAGCCTCTGGGGCCCCTATTGATCTAACATCGATGCTAGCAAACTCACTGGGAAACGTCGTAAATGAAATTATATTTGGTTACAAATATCCTTCTGATGACAAAACATGGAAATGGTTCAGACAAATACAAGAAGAAGGTAGTCATGAAATGGGCGTTGCTGGGGTTGTTAACTTTTTGCCTTTCATTCGGTACGTTTACATTGAAACTCAATCTACTTTAGTTAGGATTATGAATTTTATTTCTCTATTTATTATTATTCCGTATTTTAGATTCTTTTCACGGTCAATTCAAAAAACGATGAGCATACTAACACGTGGTCAGGCACAAACTCACTCTCTCTACGCTGCTATTGTTGAAAAGCGACGCAAAGTATTAAAACTTGAAGCTCCTGAAGGTGCTAAATATCCGTTACATGAAAATCTTTTCAACCAGCATCCTAAAGGCTTTATAAAATGTATAAAATACAGCAAACATGTATCAGAAACGGAGGAACATTACTTCGATCCCGAAATTCTTATACCGACAGATGGTGAATGTATTCTTGACAATTTCCTCTTGGAACAAAAGAAACGGTTCGACAGCGGCGATGAGACTGCAAAGTACATGACAGATGAACAGATGTTTTATCTGCTCGCGGACATGTTCGGGGCAGGCCTTGATACCACGTCGACTACTCTCGCCTGGTTTTTGTTGTATATGGCTCTGCACCCGGAAGAACAGGTACAGACCTTTATGTACCTACGCTTGTCACCTAAGCGCTTTATTTTCAATTAAATATGCAAATTAATTTCTCAGCCTATTCATATACTATTGTGACAACACTATTGCAGGAGACGGTACGTCGTGAGATCCAGACCGTTTTAATTGATGATAATGATTGCGATTATACAAAGTTACCTCGATTAATGGCGGCCATTTGTGAGACTCAGCGCATTCGATCTATAGTTCCAGTTGGCATTCCTCATGGATGTATTGAAGTAATTTTTTTTTAACTTCTGCTTCTTAACTCTGAACCTTAGTGTACATTTCTACTTAGCGCCAACTATCAGTGCAGCAGTAAATGTTGTTGGTCATTTCAGGATACGTATTTAGGTGACTACAGGATTCCCAAAGGCACAATGGTAATGCCGCTGCAGTGGGCGATGCACATGGATCCTGACGTTTGGGAGGATCCCGAGGAGTTTAAGCCCAGTCGATTTTTGGATGCAGATGGGAATTTATTGAAGCCGCAACAATTCATACCTTTTCAAACAGGTTTTTTTTTTATTTCCCTAATTTTCGTATATTTTTATCTTGTTTAAGATATGAGTCCTAATTAACAATCGTGCATATTTTAATTTTCTGTTTGAAGTCGTACTAATTACGATACTATTCACTATCACATTAATATTTATTATAATTGAACAATTTTTGTTAAACTATTTTTTGTTTGAGAGTACGTTTTACCATGAATCCTGTGTTGTCAAGATTGGTCTAAATGCACTTTAATGTGGATATTTGTGTTTTGATAACAATCGCTAGTAAGTGAGTAATACTAAAAAAGTTGTTCAAATTAATTCTAAAAGAACTAAGTGTTAAGTTAACGATATTTCTAACATGTGTCTTTCTACGAAGCAGAAATAACGAACAATTCGAACATTAAAAGATGAATTGTTGAGGTTGCAAAACGAACGTAGGCTTATAATTTAACTCGTATATGCTGACGTTCTCTAAAACTTTTACTTCTCATTGCATAACTAAGTAAGCGATATAAATTTTTTTGCAACCGTACGGAAGTTATTAGGCCTATTTTCTATTAACTTACACCGTGTACTCTAATCGTGATTAAGCCTCTATAGCGAATTACGTTTTGTTAAGCACGCTTTCTTTTTGGTCTTCCTTTCACATTTGACACACAAGGAAAGTAAATAAACATTTTACATATTTGAGAAGATACTGCTACAAGCTTCGCCCGGGTAAATGAAAAAAAATATACTTAGGTTATTTATTGATAATAGAGATTTTTAAAAGCCACGTTAATAAATTGAATTAAATAAATAAAAATAACTTTATTAATTTCCCCTTGGGTAGGGGACTTGTGTCCAAAATAGGGTCGCGCCCTGTGTGATGGATCACCAGGCTAACTTGAATATGACTATATCTTTAAGTTATTCCTTTTATTGTTGATCACAATTAATAGGTGACGTGCATGACAGTGTTTAGATTATTTTTATAACTGCATGACTCACCTTTGTTATGTTAGTTAGGAATGTAGGTTCTTTATTGATTCGTACTTTAATCACGGTCGCTAAGACATCTGTCGATGTCTGTACTTTAGTATCTTTACTTATTCAATGTTTTTGTTCTCTTACTATGGATATTATGTAATTCGATTACCGCTTACGTATAATATGAGTATTGTTGATTTTTGTTTTATTTTTTAATTCCAGGAAAGCGAATGTGCCCTGGAGATGAGCTTTCTCGGATGATGTCGTGTGGATTGATAACACGTTTGTTCCGACACATGCGTGTACAATTAGTCGATGGTCCACCCACTGAAGTGGAAATGCAAGGTACAGTCGGTGTCACCATGACACCGCCTAAGACGTTGTATGTTTGTGTACCGCTTTAATAGTACAGTCGTCAACAAAAGTGTACTAAGCATAAAGCAATGCATTTAATATTTGTAGTTGTGTCGATCTTAATAAATATAATCGATTTTTAAAATGTTGTATTTTTTATTGAAGCTTTCGCTTTTTATTTTATTTTTTGTAAGGAAGAGGAGTAGGTTTCATTGAAAATAATTGTATATTATGAATAATTTCATTGTTTATATTTTAAAAAAATTACATTTAGAATCACTTAAAATTAAGCATTATTTACAAAGCCTAACAATATAAATGGTACTTTTATTGTATCGGGCGGAGTAATAGTAAACTGCATTTAGTTACAATTGTACATTTTCCTTTCATATGCAACTTTGTTGCTAAGAAATTGTGTTTCGAAAACAATTTAATGAGTCATTCGAGTTACGAGGAAATAACAATATCGAACTTACAGAGACATTAACTGCCGCTCTTAGACTAGTCGCTGGTGCTACGCTACCATGGAATGTAACTACGTATGTTACGCATGATAGGTACAAAATATATTAAAATTATACAAAAAGATGAACACGTTGAAATCTTAACAAATACAAAATCATATGCAACGCAATCTGAGATCACATTCAACTGAAACACTCACACAAATGGTACGTACCTATTAATAAATAATGATCTAGATTAAACAATTATTTTGGTATAGGAAACTAGAGTTTAAGACTTCGATAAATCAAATAATCTTTATTTAACTGTTCCATACAATGCATGCGATAGAAACCGTTCTCACAGATCGCAAACTTATAATACTGCAGTCATACGAATTCATAATCTCAACGATGGGAATTTACTGTATAAACTAAAATAAAAGGTCGGTCTACATGTAATTGAACACTTTATGCACAGCCTCGACTATCGCTCCCGCGATATCATCACTTATATAATAAAAGACTTAATTTAATTGTCATCGATACGCTCTAAAACGAGTGATCATTGAATACTGGTGGGTACGTGGGTTTTGTGGCAAACATGAGCGTAACTAGGTTGTTGCTAAGACTTCGCAATTTCTGAAGCGCTGTAATATAACATCGAGATGGTGCGTGATAGTAATATTGTAGCGTCTATATTATAGATAGCTTATCTAGTTAATATCCTAGGTACGCCCATGGCGGCAATAGGAGCTATCCTAGTGAGCTCCGACATGGCGCAAATGGGGATGGTCGGGCGTAAGATTCGCCGGGATTAACAGGCGTGGCAGGAATCTCACGCGGAACGATTGCGGTGAAATTGTTGCTCCGACCGTACCTTCTAAGGAAGGAGGCGCCGCTCCTGCTTCCATTTCAATGTCAAACTGGTGCATGATGGTAGCAAAGAACATGAACATCTCCATGCGAGCGAGAACGTCACCTAAACACATGCGACGACCTACTCCAAAAGGCATGAAGAACTCCGGCCGTTTGATCCTACCCGCTTCGTCAATGAATCTGCTTGGATCAAATTTGTTCGGTTCGTCCCAGAGGTTGGGGTCCATGTGCACGCAGTTGATAAGGGGAACGACTTGAGAGCCTGCCGGGATCCTGTAGCCGTTGAGGTGGACGTCCCTGATAACAAAATCTTAATTTAGTAATCTTGTAAATGTATTAGATAAAACACATAACTATAAGATTATTTTGTTGTCAAATACTTACTTTGTTGGCGAGTGTGTTGTCGCGAGAGGTACGATGCTCGACATGCGCAACGTTTCCAAGATTGTTGATTCAGTATATACAAGGTCTGGCATATCTTCAACTGTAAGAATTCTGTCGCACCCGATAACGCTGTCCAATTCCTCTTGTACTCGTCTCTTGACATCTGGATTTCTAAGCATGAAGACAATCATCCACAGCAGCGACGATTTAATCGTTTCCATACCAGCAGAAAACAGGTCACTTAGGATTTGTTTGATTTGTAATTCTGTAAAGAAAATACAATGTTATTTTGCAGAAAACTCCGGTTTAATAAAAAATAACTAAGCTATGAAGAATCACTATGATAAGAAAAAGAAATAAAAATCACTGCGAAATAGATTTTAAAAGTTGTTGTTTACATACCATGATCTCTGCCTTCAAATAGTTCTCCTTCTCTGCCTTCAATCTTCGCTTTTTCAATTTCGATAAGATAAACATCGATAAGATCTCTGGCGTTATCAAGATCGAGTGTGTCGCGATGCTCATCTATTAGATTTTGATAAAAAGCAAACATTTCTTCACGATTTCTGGCAACTTTCTCTTGCGCAAGTGCCTTACCGGGTAGATACTAAAAAGAAAATCAATGATTAAAAAATGTATTAAAACCAGAATGATGTATATACAAATTTAAGTAATAAAATAGAAAAAATAAATAAAACAAAATAAATACTTACATTGTATAATGGTATATATTCTCCGTAATGTATTTCGCCGAATAGCCGCATGCCCTCTTCAATGAGATGGTTTAACCTCTCGAAGCGTAAATCGCCGTGACTGAAGCGTACGGACATCGTGATACCGCAAATTACATTCGATACGCCCAAAGCGAGCAACGGGTTTGCGTCTACGGGCGCGCCTTCAGTGCGTTGCAAGTTAGTTATCAGCTCGTAAACTTCACCCTGCGAATTAAAACAAATTAATTAATGTAACTGTTAAGAACCGTTAACTCTTCATTTAAATATGAGTATAAAATTTTCACTTTTATTTGTCTCACATACTAACCTTAATTCTACTTTCCATGATTTTCTTGCCATTGCCCATATAGGACATTCCGAATTCGCGAAGCTTTTCGTGTAGGAACCGGCGTTGGTTTTTCCACAAGCGGCCTTCGCTATTGATGATTCCTGCACAGAACGAACCGTTTATAAACACTGCGTGCTGTGGATAGTATCGGAAGAGATGGGAACACTTAGCGTTCTTATCATTTTGTTCATAAAATTGATATTTGATTAATTACATTTTTTTTCTATATATGTATATTTTCTACATATATTTCTTTTTTGAATATTTTTAATCTAATTTAAATTGGTCAATACACATTGAGTTATTTTAATTTTTATTTCATATAAAGCAAATCTGAGGAAAACTTACCTAGACCATCTAAAGTATGCATGAGAGGTGTACTGGGGCGGCCGGTGAACTCTTCACGGCGGAATGCTTCCCTGATGAGTTTGTAGTCGCTGAGGACGACCGTCAGTTGGTTGCCCAGTCGAGCCGAGAACAACGCACCGTAGCTTCTCGCAAGCTCCAGGAACGTCTTGTGACGCACACCAAGGAAGGGAAGGTACCCGACGACGGGAGGTCCCCAAGGGCCCGGTGGCAGCTTGCGCATTTCCCGAAGCAGGGTCGAGAGCCGTGACGCTAGGTAAACTATCACCACCGCCAGCACCAGAGGCAACGACGTCCGCGACGAGCAATAGCACACGATCTGCCATAGCCCCCACAAAATTTTAGAGTTTGTGAATATTGATAACATTTTTGCTGCTTATATTCAACGTATGAAAAAGAAGACTACGTGTATC
>NW_013527915.1:390538-403661 GCF_000836215.1 Papilio polytes
AAGGTGACGGCGGGTCGTCGACTCGTACCTAAGAGCCTTGGGCGAAGTTCTACGCTGTTTGACTTTTAACTAACAATAAAATATTTCTTTGGTTTTATTATTTTTTTATTGGGTTCTAGGAAAAAACAACATTGTCGCGAATTGGTAATTTAATTTACACTTTCAATAAAACCAGTTTTATGATATTTTAGACTATGAATGTTATAGTAGCGTCGGGTTATATCACAGATGGGCCGTCTACATAAAATCGACAGTTTTTTACTCAAATTTTATGGAACCGGTTGAAATGTTAAAATTTTACTAACAGCTTGCCTATTAACAACTGACCATAGTTGGTAGATTCCTACATTCCATAGTCTGAACGAGTGTCATGTTTGTCCTTATGAGCTCCTCATACAGACTTTGTCACCGTAAATATTATAAATGTAAATAAATTACAATTAGATGATTTTGTGCCAGAAAACGCATCTAGTATTTGCCAAGGATATAAAGCGAATAAGCATTTAGTCTACAAGAGTAAGTGCCACGACAATCGGATACCTCTACGTTTTGCACGGTAACTAATCTTACTCATCATCTCCCCCGCCTTATCCTACTCCCGTAGGGTCGGCGCACCGGGTTTCCGTCCTCCAAAGCACTCTATCATCCGTCATCTCAGTCGTCACTCCCTTCTTGATCATGTCACCTTTCACGCAATCCATCCATCTCTTTCTACGTCTACCTCTACCGATGTACCCCTCCACATTCATAACTAACATCCTTCTTGTTATATGCTATTCATCCCTTCTCATAACATGCCCATACCACTCTAACCTTTTACTACTTTTTTTCTCAACCACTGGGGCTACTCTCAAACTTCCTCTAATATACTCATTTCGAATCTTATCCAATCGTGCCACACATCCATCTTAACATTCGCATTTCCGCCACGTGTATTCTTTCATCCGTCCCTTTTACTGCCCAACATTCAGATCCAGACCGGGCATCGTGGCAATCCATGGGGGAGGCCAGCAGTGGACGACCTAAGGCTGTTAATGATGATGATTCAGATCCATACATCATCACGGTAACTAATCTTACTAATATTACAAATGCGAAAGTTTAGATGGATAGATATTTGTTATAGTTTGTAGCCTAAACGTCTAAATAGATCTCGATGAAATTTGTCATAGATATGGAGGATAGTCTGGAAGAACACATAGGCTGCTTACTTTTTTTTTAATTCCACGCGGGCAGAGTCGCGGGCGAAAGCTAGTAAGGTAGCTAGTAGAGTTATATAAACAGTCATGAAAGTCCTCTTTTTTAGTTTAATAGCATATTAGTATAATAATCTTTTTGTAATTATTTTTGTAGTCACACTATAGTGTAAATTCAGTTCATATACGAAATTTAAGCAACTTTATAACACATCGTTATCTATAATTAAAACAATAACAGTGTGCGTATCGCGAGTAAGTCAAATTGATATGAAATAAATTTATTCATTAATGTTAGTGATATAACATCAACAATGTAGCGATAGGTCAATATCTGCCTCTGACTTTACAACGGCGCATACTATCGTATGGTATATTTAACACTTTGTTACCATGAGTTTTCATTGTCGAAACACGTGAACAGAAATTTCGCCATCCCTCTCATTTTTTTTGAATATGAAGGAAAGGAAAATCAGTGGTAATTCACGGTTAGTAACATCATTCTTTGTAAAAATGTTTTTGTTAACAGTGTATTTAAAGAAATAAAGAAATTTTTTCAACGTAAATGTTGGTATAGATTGTTTTTCATGTCTAAGTTATTTTTACAGATAACTTACTATTAGTTTTATTTTAAAATAATTGTATTTAAAAAATTACTACGAGCAAACTATCGCGTACTACAACTTTAAGTGATTTTACAAAAAAATAACACAAAAATCAGGTCATGGAAATATTTAATTGGTGCAGTCAAGCGAAAATAAAAACAAAATAGTGAAATTGTTTATGTTTATTTGACATTCACTCTGGTTTCTATCTTTAGCGAGTGCTGTTTTAAATTCGCTGCTTGTTCAATATTAAATTTAAAGTACGACCCAATTAAAATGTTTAAATTGGTCTTAAACTTCTCTATTAAAATGGATATTGAATGAAAAAACTTAAAATAACATTTTTTACAGACAAGTGAATAAGAAATTGTATTTAATTAATTAACCTTTATTTTTCAAGAGATATCTGAAAGCTTTACGAGAGCTTTCGTTATATTTATTTTTTTCTACTATTATTAGTAAGCTATTTAAGATAACATCATTTTTGTACAACTGCTGACAAAGTTCAGTACATTGAGTGCCAATCAGAATAGAAACTCGAGATAGCAAAACCAAAACTTAAATTAATATCCAAGGATTAAATAAAAATGATTTTTCATTCTATTTGAAAGATACAATTGCCTAATCAACGGTTTAAAGTAGTTATAAAATGTAATTTTAAGACCTCGATGAATAATTTTTACTTGTCGGAAAGGATATGTTTCGTTCCAATTATTTTACCTTGAAAATTTTTGGAACATTTTTCTTCGCATAAATAATAATTTGGGCAATATTAAAATTGCTAATGTATTGTTGTATGAATTATACATATTTTCGTATAAAATTCTCATTCTAATTTCATCGCCGAAACTTCATGAAGCAGCTAGTAACACCCAACAAGGTAATCATCGCTTAAGATCTCCAAATACCTACTATAATTTATCTACCCAGTTTTCTAAAATAGTCGTAATGATATTGTTATCTGCTTATCAAATTAATAGTCCAATTTCGGTCCGAACGACGAAGTAACCTAACTGTGAACTGTAAACATACAAATGTAAGAGATAATATCGGCCGCGTAGTACTGGTTGGGTAAGTTGTGATTTTGAACCATAACCAGATTAGATTTACGACTCACGTAACGTTAATGCCCTGTTGACTCGGCCAAAAGAGCAACGACCGTCCCTTACGTATTATAATATTCAAACTTAACTCCCGCTCGTAGTTAGCTACTAGCACATGTCTCCGTTATTGTCGGGTGTATACAAGCGGTTTGAAGAAAGCCCACGTTTTGGCTCCCCACGTGCCTTCCTTTACGTACAGTAATTAAAATTGCGCCGTGAACAGTTTTTTTCGAAATTACGATCTACCCTAAAGTTTGGACACCACTGTACCGTATAGTGTACGCTTACAGTTTGTGAGTACGTTACCAGTCACACTGTGTGAATGGCAGGAAAGGAAATCAATTTTCAATTTAGGCATGTGAAGCTCTTAGTATAAACTATTGGGACATCGTCCTTTAATGGGTCCATGCGCGTGTCGAATCGATTTGGAGCCGGATCAACTACTCGTACGCACTCCCACATACTGAACGAAGTACTGTAGATGATCGGACATTCTATAGTGCACTGAATACCTAGCAATCGATTTTTAAAACACAAATCGAAAAAAACACAAGCAATTTAACGTAGATTAGCATTAGCTTAGATCCTAATAACGTCAAGCTTACTCCTTTACATTTTGTAGGTAATTCACGTTGTGTATAGGATTATTATGCACATCAGTGAAACTGAATTACACACGATATTTAACTGACGCAATTTAATTATCTTCATGCGTTATTTAAGACAAAAATTGCAGGGAAACGATAAAAAATCAGCTGTAAAGTAAATATTTAGATTCAATTTTGATCAAAACATGTTTTGCAGCACATTTGGTAAATATTGCAAGCGTGATAAAGATCTCAACGCATAAGCAAAACATTCCAGTTAAAATAACGTCATTATTTATCATGACATTTATTAAATTGTTTATCACTTAATTGATCACAATAATTTCAAAAACTGTACTATAACGTTAAAGGTAATTTAACTTTTTTTTTTTAATTTTAAACGGAGCAAACACTGTCATGGTCTCTATTTTCCTGCTTAGAATCAGAAAATCAAAGCATATCTTTTCCTGTCATTCACTCAATGTGTCTTTGGAGAGTGCAAGCCAGTATTGCTCTGTAAGGGACGGTCGTTGATCTTTTGACCGAGTGTGCAGGGCATTAACATCACGCGTGTCTCAAATCTCTAATAGTATAAGAATATTCAAACTTTATGACAGCTCGTGGTTAGCTGAGAGCGATTATTTACCATAAAACATCTAAATAACTTTTATGGAAAAACTTATCTGTAATTCCGAGCAGTCATACAGTTTGGGTGGCACTATACTAACGTGCATTCGTATCCCATTTTAAGAGATTTGATTAATTTGATCAATAAAAACAAGAAAAAATCGCAACATACAACTATGCTAATATTGTAAATGCGAAAGTTTAGATTTTTTTTTTTATTTATTGATTATAAATACAGTACAATATCGTCTTCTTTTCCTTCAGGTTCTTAAACCTTTTGGTTTGTGAGAACCCTGCACATTCTCGTTGGGTAGTTACATTTTTTTTTTTTGCATGCGACAGATACGGCTTACACGTCATGTATAAGATGGATAGATAGATGTTTGTTAGAGTTTGTAGCCTAAACGGGTGAACGGATTTCGATGAAATTTGACAAGGATGTAGGATAGTCTGGGAGAACACAATATGTAGGCGACTCACTTTTATTTTTTTTAATCCCAGGCGGACTGAGTCGCGGGCGAAAGCTATTATTTTACATGATAAAAAATTTGTGTTGATTCTATTTTCTCATAGTGTAATACTACATTTTAAAATTGGCTTTAAATGAAGGTTTAGTTCGATTAAAACTATGATGGAAATCCGGAATAAGCCGTGAAAGATATTTGCATAAGATTACATTTTAAATGGAAACAGGTTAAGAATTTTTTGGCACTGCGTACCGGGTGGGTGGTCGAATCAATCATTGTGCCTATTACTATCCATTATTATCAATCATTGGAACGGCACAATTGTCATTTCTCCACTCATCAAACACAATATACTTGATCTTAATTCTAAATAGAATCGATAACTGAATTCGGTCGGTTATTGGCCAACTAAAGTAGGCATTATTGTTGTAGAATTCTAATAAAACTTGCTTAAAAATCTTCAAACGCTAAACCACGAGTGAAATAGAATCATTTGTTCCAACGATAAAATAGATTAACTATAACATGAATTAAAACCAACGTCGAAATAAAACACGTAAAATATTACTCCTTATAATTTATACGCAAAAGTTCTAAGTCACAACAGTACGTTCTTATTTCCTTCTACAAAGTATAGCTAGTTGCACGTAATACCGCCAGGGGCTCGAATGAGTTATCGAGCCACCCTGTATAGTGACAACATTTCCTCGTTGAGTCATGAAACTAGATTTATCAACAGGATAGATCTTCTAGGAAGCCTAAGCAATACCATAGTAAGATACGTGTTTAGTAAAAAAAACCGCACAATAATGATAATATAAAAACACATAACAAATAATCTCGTGACTAATAAATCTGCGATTTATGTTGTAACTAACTTTCTCCCACGATTCCGATTGCGTCAAAAAAAAAGTGAGTAGCCTCTTCCAGACTATCATCTACATCTATCCTAAATTTCATCGAAATCCGTTCAGCCGTTTTTTTTATTTTTTATAAGAGATGGGGGCAAACGAGCGGCGGGAACACAAAGGTGGTCAACGACGCCCATGGACATCCGCAACACCAGAGGAACTACAGATGCGTTGCCGGCCTTTGAGGAAATTGTAGGCTCGCTTCTTGAAGGACCCTAAGTCGTATTGGTTTGGAAATACCGCCGAGGACAGACCGTTCCACAACGCGGCTGTGCGAGGCAAAAAGTTCCGCGAAAACCGCACGGTTGTGGAATGCCAGCCATCAACATGGTGAGGATGGTACCTGGCGGTCTGTCGTGTCGTCCGATGACGAAACTCGGCGGCAGGAATCGTTCCAAACAACTCCTCGGAACACTCCCCGTGGTAAATACGGTAAAAAATGCAGAGGGAACTGACGTCCCTCCGCAAGGCCAGAGGATCTAGCCGATCGGTAAGAGCTCGGTCGTTGACGATTCGAGTCGCTCTCCGTTGTATGCGGTCAAATGGAAGAAGCTGGCAGTGGGGTGCTCCCGCCCAGAGGTGCGAGCAGTACTTCAGCCGTTTATACTACAAACTCTAACTAACATTCAACCATCTAAACTTTCGCATTTATAATACAATACAACCTCGATAACTCAAACCTCGGTAACTTTAAAACCTCTATAACTTCAAAAAATAATATGTTCCCTTTCTATCAGACCCCAAAATCTCTATAGCATAGACCCTTGATAACTTAAAATATTTTGTGTTTCCCTTGGACTTTAATTTATCGAGGTTCTGTTGTATTAGTATTAGTATGAAGAATTATTTCATGACTGTGGTCATTTTATTTTGTATATAAGTAATAACTATGTATTTACATAAAGTTACACATTGTTTGTGCCACTGCGAAACGTTTTTTAAAATTAAATCCCATTTTACAAAATTCTATAAATATTTGTTCTAAATTATCGACTATTCTAACATTTTATTGGCAAGGATAAACGAGAGCTGAAACTCGAGTGTGCAGTTATGTTACGTGCTCTGAATTATTTCATAATCAAAGAAGATACCGACTGCGGATTTTTGAGCACGTGCAAAGTACGTGTGATTTCAAATGTAGGCATAATATCGAATTCGTTTGCACGCACAATGTAATGACTCAGTTTGCACATCACTGTCTCTAAGAGCGTATAGCCTGACGCGGACATGGTACTGCCTACTTGGATGATTTTACAAGATTCAGAAAAAATATTGATGATTTTGCAACACACTTAAAATCGCACCTAGGTACTAAGATGAAGTAAGTGGGGGGGGGGGAATATTATTCTTATTAAAAGAAAATGAGATTTCTGCGTTCGTCTACATTAGTTTAGCATATTGACATTTGCTATAAATTGTGTTTAATGGCTAAAATGATTTTCTTTCAATATTTATAACGGTATTATTTATTTCAATTATTATTTACGGTAATTGAATCTTTTTTGAAAATCTGGGAGAGTCAATCGAGTGCATATTGCAGAAAAAAATATACAAGCCCATAGTCCTACGCAGATACATAGATTCACTGTGACGCATTTTGCAATTTTTTTTTGGAATCTGGCATTTAATTATAATTTAGCTTTAAGAATAATGTGATTATTATAAACGATCTGTATATGGCTGAACATCACCTCACTCTGTCGTTTCTTGTAAGTTCCGCTCGGTGTAGCAACGTCCTAGAATCAATTGATTATGCATGTTTTTTTTATAATCTAGATCATGCATTCGTGTAATTAACTTGTCAATAAGTAGGACACTCACGCGTTTTGTCTAATTTTAACATTTCTCACCTGTATATTGAAGATATTGAAGAATCGCAAGTAATAATGCACTTTACAATTTTATATTGACAATTTGTCACCTGCCGAATACATTGTATTTTTTTTAGTTATATGCGTTTATTGATTTACGTCTGAGTAAAAATTTACATAACAGATTTTTTAAGAGGTGAAATATGAAGGGGTAGGGTTTGGAGTATTTTAGGACGGTGTAAAGTTTAATGTAACATTTTACAAAGTACCTACTGTAATTTTTATTTCGTATCTATGAACATAATTGTTCTAATCTCTTTTGTTATATAAAATCTGTATTCTTTGTTGCTCTTTTTAATTTTTTTCATAATTTATGTCAGGGTCGTACACTATCGGCATGTCCCTGACACGTGAGTCGTACAGTTTTATTTCGATCATCATAAAAAATATTATTATAAAATGAATTACAGCGACCTTCAATATGCGAAAAGTAGGTGACACATTTTTTGCACCACCTATACATGTGTGATAACTTCGTGCGATAACCGACAGCCCTACAATCAGTTGCGTGCCCTGGACGTTATGCAGATCGGATAATATATTAATACCTTAAAGCGATTGTTACAAATTTATTTAAAGGCCATGATTTTGATGCAGCTTTTTTAAACTATCATTTGTTAAATAGTTGAATACAAGCTACTTTAAAGGTAATACTGATTAGCCTATGTTGATCGTTGATTTGAAAAATGACTTTTTTTATTTTGAAAAAATTGTGCGTCTCATAAACTGATTTACATTTATAATTCCTTAATGTATGTTGACGAATGAAGATTTTATTTCACATGTAGATGAATAATAGCATAAACAACATTTATTTTAATTATTTGAAGATATTAAAAATTAAGTTATTATCTGTAACTATATAATGTAATAAAATACAATCAATGAAAAGAAAGTGCATAAGTCGAATAAAGTTTACATTACCAATGAGTGATAACAGATATATATTTTTATAAAGTAATATTTACGTGTAGTAAAGTTATTATGAGTTACTTATTGTATGAGTATACTCGCCTGGTCACGATGCTGCGCGCGTGAAACAATAAAACCAGTGGCACACCACGTGCATACAACGAACATATCCATATATCGACGGCTATGGTGAATGAAATTATATTACTAATAAATCTCTTAATACGTTGAAAGCGGCAGAAAATTTTCTATTTTTTCATTATCTGCGGTACCATGTGTAGCACACCCTGTATATCTTATATACATTTCTTTTTCGCACTATAAGATACGTACCAGGTGTTTTAGACCTGGTTTCGCATCTATTCAACGTACTAAGAGATGTTAGACTTTCATTACCGTGTTTGAAATAAGATAGGAATACAATTTTGATTATAACTTTAATTTAAATTAAAGTAATTATTGTATATTAGTATAAATAAGTCTTGAGTCCGATAGATAGTACGGCCGAGGCATTATTTCTACATTTTTTGTCATATGGATCGAAATTATCTACGTATATGTTTTCAAATCTCATTATTTCTTAGTGACCAGAGGTTACATTATAAAACATTCAGTCATGTTATTGCAGACGGTTGTTGTTAGTGGGTTCGTTTCGTGTATCATTCCGTGGAAGTGTCGCGACTCGCGGCTTCTGTCTTGCAATGTGTTCGCATATTGTCGCTGTTCCCGGGACCGCGTCAACCGAAACTCTACTCTTATTACGTATTGACCATTCGCTTATATATATCATATAGAACTTGACAATGTTTGAATAGATGTACATTTTGTCAATGTGTATTTGTATTTATCGCTTTGTAAATTCTTGTTGTCGTTTTTTGTAGTGCTACATAAGGCGAGTCGTGGTTTTAGATTAAAAAAACTTCATCTACCAAATAACCTTGTAAGTTAACAGCAACCATATTTTATTTTATTATTCGGAAAGTCTCAGTAGCTAGAGAAGGTTGTGTAAAGCAGATTTTGTTGATGAGAAATTCCTTGTTTTCTTTTTTTTATAACTAAAGGGGGAAACGAGCGGCAAGATCACCGAGGTGGTCAACGACGCTTATGGAACTCCGCAACACCACAGGCACATGCGCTGCCGGCCTTTTATGAAATTATAGGCTCGCTTCTTAAAAGACCTAAAGGTTTTCGCTCAAGTGTGAAAGGTGAAAATGTTCAATGATACAAATAATTTACAGAGAATTCATCAACTAAAAGTTATTTGCAAAACATTAACACGGAATCGATTAACAATTACCATCGATTATGGTTTGATTATACTATGCTAACGTTTTTATATAATACACGTATTTAATGTTACTCGCGGCATTAAATACGAGACGAGGAAAATCAAAAAGGCATCCTTGCTACTGTGTAGTTGAATTTATCAACATTTAATTAGTGACAAAACATTTAGACGTAGTATATCTAAGTGCGTAAAGTCTTAGCACGTGTTCACGCCACAAAGTTATACGCAGGTCAATTGCACCAGGATGCAGCTGCGAGCTGCGAGCCGCGATCTGAGTCGGATCGTGATTGTCAAATCTGCGCACCTAGTGTTCGGGGTCGATGAACTGTTTGGAGCGTTGCGAGTATTATGCAGCCGCGGCCAATCGATAAGGAGGCTTGCGTAAGCGGCTTGCACGCCCTCCTTAGGGATACAGCGACGCAATATTTATACAATTCCACGTAATGACTATACGCAAATATTAACACATAGAACAATACGAACCGTGAAAGTGCGCAGTTTACTTTACGAAATACAATACAAGTTATCAAGGCATCAAGTACATTTTAAGCTACAAAGGAAAAGATTTGTCAGCACTACATACAAAGTATACATCTAGTAGTAATAACATCAGTTATATACATTATTTAACTTTACACTTAATGTAGTCAGACGACAATGTAAGTATAGACGAATAAATGATTGTTAAGATACATTTGTAACATTTTTATTTGAAGCCTTCAGCACTTTTATATACTGACTGTAACGTAAACTACATCAAGTAATAAAAATTCTATATACTATATTCTACGAGCTTTTGCTCGCATCTCCGTCCGCGTGGAATTAAAATAAAATAAAAGTGAGTAGCCTATGTGTTCTTCCAGACTATCCTCTACATCTATACCAAATTTCATCGAGATCTGTTCATCAGTTTAGGCTACCAACTCTAACAAACATCCATCCATCTATCCATATATTTTCTCTCGTATTAATATAGAAACAAACAACAAACAATATAGAAATCTATAATGTTTGTTTAACTTGAAAAATTACCTAAGTTATTTGTTGGCAAAGGAAATCCACTGGTGAAAATGTGTTACTGCATTGCGCAAAGTCAGTTTGACTGTTTGAAAATAAACTGAAAATTGTACGTGTAATCAATTAATCATCGATTTATTCTATTAAAAGATATATCTATTTAAAGAGAAGACGAAGACTAAGAGAAGGCGTTGCCTGCTGTAATACAGGTCCCCACCTAGCTCAGGAAGCAGAGCCCCGATGATTATTGTTTAACTGGTTTGATTAATAAAGTGCTTTTTATATTACTTCATTATCAGTTGAATTCCATTTCTAAATTCAAATCTAAAGAATTGTTCTTGTTTTATTTTTAACTGTTAAATGTTAAGCGTCTTAATCAAGCGAAATTATTAACGAATTGATAATAAAAAGATTTAGAAATAGTTCGTTAGCGATAACCTAATTGCTGAGGAGGCTTATCAACTGGGGTATTTATTAATATTTTTTTCTACTATAACGATTTTTATTTACTAGATTAAAACTGATTCAGCAGCTTAAAATTTTACATTATCGTATTATAACAACGAAAACTTATTTTTTAAAGAAGGTTAATTTTTTTATTGGAATTTCATAGATTATAATGTTTAATGACAAAGCTTCGAAATCTAGGTTTAAATATTTTAAACTTGAACAATAGAAAATAAGAGCTACAAATAAATTTCTAATGTACTGGCAAATGACGTCAGAGAAAATTTGCCAACGACGCGGAGCGTAGGTCAATTGATAACCTACTTAGGAGATTTATTACACTGAAAAAATCAGAAGATCTACAGACTAAGTGCAACAATACAAGGACATACGTATTCTTAAAAATAGTATAACAATTAACAATTATTTTTTGATGCCATATAGATTATAACTATTATAAAAGATTCTAAATCATAGAAAAAAGTCTTAACAATAAATTTTAATTAGCTATTACAATTTAAGATTACAATCAAAAAAATAGAACTTAATATAGTTCTTTGAATGTATTTTACCTACTTAAAATTATTAATGTATATGTCTTAATGTATGAAGCTTACAGTAACGTCTTAATTTAGTCTAGACCAAAAAAAACTATGGCGCCATAGTTAAACGACTGGCATTTTCCTTATTAAATTCTACCAAATTATTCAGGTCGAAAGGATTTCACCGAAATACTTTTATAACTACAAAGGGTTCAAATATTGACCTTGTTTATAAATGAATCAATTTTTTAATGACAAAACAACCTAATGAGTCACATATTTTTACGAATGCTTATGCAATGCATCCATACTTTTATATTTGGCAATATTGAATTATGAACAATTCTGCTCAAGAATCCTAATAAAAATAGAAACAATTTTACAGATCGAATGAGAAAAAACACATGTTTTATATAAATGTATCGGCAGTTGTATCTCACGATTGTATTATGCATTTTTTATAAAAAATCGTGAAGGTGATTTTTGACATTAAGATTACATAACTGCATTTTGTTAAATCCGTGTCGAGTCGCTTACAATTACATGCACGTCAAAATGTTAAGGTTAGGAAAAAAGGAAACGTGCAGAAACTTAAATATCGTGTATACATCAGTTGTCAGACGAGTCGGTCATTAACAATAGGGGCACCTTTACTATCGATAATTTTGTGCTACGCTCGGGTCACCTTGCTGATAAAGCCGATTTAAAAATTATTAAATGCCGATCTCGGAGTTCATGGAATGCAATTTTTTATCTTTACTTTAAACATTTATCGCTTTTAGGCTATTTCATTTTGTACTTATCTTTGTTTTGCTTTGACGTACTAAGAAAAATTATTTAAATTCTTATACTTCTGTATTATACAAGGAATAACTTAGAGTACCACTACAGATAATACTTAAATAATTCAGGTCAGAAAATTAAGTACAAAAAGTTTCCAGAGACCTTTTTTTGGGGCGAATTCCCTCTGTGTTGTCATTAACAAATATAAGATATAATTTAGAAAATCGACTCTTATCTATTACTAAAAATATTATTTACTTTGAGTGTGCATAGAAAAATCGTACTAAAAAAGTAAGACACTTTTTATGTAATAATTAAATTCATGTATTTAAATTGTAATTATTAGTTTTTTTTTAATATGCAATGATTTCGTGTTGGTTTTTTGTACTGTACTTACCCAAATACATGTCCATATTTTCAAGTAATCTTGTTACCTCAGTCATTAAAACACAAAAGCAAATCGATGTCTAGGTCAACTCAATTGTTGAATACTCATTAAGATATTTTAAAATGTCCTCACGTACGCTAATATTGACTACAAAAATATGCGATCAAAGACATTTAACATATACATAATCAATAGACGGGACATTGTGAAGGATAATATTTTTTCTCTGCGTCCTCTCCTCCATCCAAAGGCAGGCGACGCATCTACAAATGTGGAAGTCTATGGGCAGCGGTCACTTCCCTATATTTACAATTAATTAAATAGAAGTATTACTCAAGTACAGGCTTGCGCCTTTGCCGTCTCATATTATAAAAAAAAA
>NW_013527915.1:403702-408487 GCF_000836215.1 Papilio polytes
ACAACCTGTACATTTTCGGTTGTCTAAGTAGACACTGTACTAACGATGTAATATCTGATTCTGATTTAAATATATGTAGGTACCTGCTCGTAATGTCCGCTCTATATTTAGTATTCTCTTTGAATATCTTTATAAGCAATACAGAAGTTGGCGCCATACTTTTTTTTATCATTCGTCATCCGATCGACGTGTATGACTAATTGCGGTGACAATTAACGGGTTTTTACATAAAGGGTTGCGGCTTATTTGGCTATAATATAAATTCCATTCATGCTTTAAAAACCTTTTTCTGTAAACACAGTTTATTTTTTAATTTTGGAACATTTTTGTTACAGCGTAGAACTATCATCATTATTGCATTTATCAATTTAACATACTGGAGTCGGCAGCATCCTTTTATAAGTCGAAATTGAAAAAATAGTTTAATCTCAATTGTCGAGGAGCATCGCAACTAACTTCCTAATCCTTGTGGCTGCAGTTCGCAATGATAAAATACCATTAAGTGGTCAATGTGCCAGTTTTTTCGCTCCCACACACAATCAAAAATATAAAGAGCGTGGTGAATGCGCGCATTGTGTCGTTCTTTAGACTATTTAAGTATTTCCCTTCGTACATACCGTAACCATGCAAAAGTAACGATACGAATCTAGCTTTTTAACCGTCTTAATAGTAAAGAGGTGGTATTTTTTGCTATTTTTTTATAAATCCACTTGCGCCCTGAGAGTACTATTTACACGTTGCGTTGAATCAGTCCCAGTGCCATTTTTCTCTAAATTCATTTGTCAATTGTTTTCAATAATGTGTTACTAAAATGTCAAAGGTAATATAAAAACATACGCCTTAAATTATAAGTGAAGTTTCGAGCGAAATATAATACAATAAAAAATTGTCACGTTCCATTTAAATTAATTTAAAGCAAGTCAGTATGACTGTAAGTCATATCAGTTATTTACTTCTAAACTTTCAAGATCACGAAGTTAATTACTAAATTGTTATACTTTACAATAATGAATGAACTGGCGCTTTATCTAAACGGCAGTGGCCTGTTATTGTAATGATGTAATTGTTACTATGACCTTGTAGAAGTCGTAGATAGGCGCAAGATATTTGTTATCTAAAGTTGATGTCATCACCTTAACACGACGGTATCATCATCATCACAGGTGATTTCAAGTTTAATATATTTAAATAACTTCATCACATTGCTGAATATCCCGTAGGAAAAAAATCTGGACATCTTATTTATAATTTTCGAATGCAACAAAATTTGTAGCCAAGAGGCACAACATGAGATATGATGTCACTAATTCCTCGGATGATTGACATTGTATTCTAGAAGACTTTTCAATCAGTCTTCTTTCCATTCCAGTCTTAGAGGGTAGACTTTTACATTATGCGCAGTGATAAGACGACTAAAGTCACTCATTATAGTGAGTTTTGCTATCTTGTGAATGAAAGTAAAAATACGTAACATTACGTTTCGTGTTAAAACAATTACATTACAAGTTATCATTAAATTAACAACATTATATATACTCTGATTATTTTAAAATGATAATGAATGTAAAAAATAGTGTACGAAGCGTACGAGTATATCAAAATTGCCACAGGATATGATTCAATAAACCGGTTCATTTTACGCAACCGTAAGATTTAAAACTATTACTATTGAAATGAGTCATATCTCATAGTATTGGCATCGATTACAGCTGAAATGCGAGTGAAGTTTGTTGACTCCCCGGTGATACAATAAGTGGTGTTGTGTAATACTAAAGTGAATTTGGCGGACCGATGTGTTTACTAGCGGTTCATTGAACTCTGGTAAGTTGAGGCGTTTGTTGTTATTGAATGTTATTACCCGACGTTTCCACTTCCTGTAAGAAAGGAATTTCTTTAAATAACGCATTGGTTATATAAAATGTGGAGAAGCAAATTTAATTTTCTTTCAATGTTGAATGTTTAAAGTACTCGTTGATAGTGTAAATAAGATTTAAAAAAACGATATGTAATTTAAAAAAAATGATAAGATAGGATATCACTATTTCTCGTAAATAATCAGTACTTTCCAGATTGAACATTCGTTAAAGAGTTGCTTCCGGTTGTAACTGTTTTAAATGTCGCTTATTGAACTACTCTACTCATTAAAGCCTTCCTTAGAATTAAAGTTCATAACTGATTGTCTAAAGAGCATTTGTAGAAAATAGACTCGTCTAATTAATATAATAGTCTTAATAAATAACAGAATAACCTATTGGGATTGGACGAAAATTATTACAAATTTTCCCACGATTACTCTTGACTGGCCAAACTACTATCATTCGAAATGTTTAGCAGTTTAGGCTACATACTCTAGAATACATCTATACATCTAAACTTTCGCATTTATAACATTAGTAAGTTATTTCGGGCAAAATGATTCTTTCCTGCATTTTTGGTTGTTTTATTCGATAGGTAGTCTAGCGAACGTAAAATCTACGTTAGTATATCACATCTAGACAATGTAGTAGTGTCTAGACGGGGAGCTTGGTGGGACCACTTACAGAGTTTATTGAACCACAACTATTGATTTCTATCCGGAAAATGCTGAAAGTATCCAACAAGGAAAATACATTTTACCAAGATGGAACAAAGAAATTCAGTGAAAACTTACATTTATACAAGTAGATAAAAGCAATCGTAAGTTTTCGAGTCGACACACAAAGGATTTAACCAAAGTCTTTTTCATTACTAAACACGAAGTAATCTCTTAAGGTTAGCGTGGTATGGGCATGTTATGAGAAGGGATGAATCGCATGTAACAAGAAGGACGTTAGTTATGAATGTGGATGTACACCGGTAGAGGTAGACCTAGAAAGAGATGTATGGATTGCGTGAAAGGTGATCAAGAAGGAAGTGATGATTGAGATGACGGATGATAAAGTTATTTGGAGGACGAAAACCCGGTGCGCCGACTCTACGGGAGTAGGATAAGGCAGGGGAGATGACGAAACACGAAGTAATCTCTGTAAAAAATGATTGTTTATATTGAAATAATGCATTGAAGTTGGTAAATAATCTGTAGTAGAGTGTATTATTCAGTATAATATGCAACTGATAACACGTGTACTGCTAATCAATTTTGTTTGAAACTTATCTAATCTGATTACGTTTTACTTGTTAATTTCCATAATATCAATTATCATACTATAATCAACAGTATGTTAACCTTTGATTATCTTTAAGCATTTTAATGAAAATATTACATTTAGTTACTCGTTTCTTAATAGTTAAAGACGCGATCTTGTGAAAGAATACTACTAATACGTCACTAGATTCATATGTTTTATGAATCAGTTAATTTGTAAATACTTGTTTTTACAATCAAATGTTGTTTTTAATCAAATACGTGCACTTTTATAGAAGATAAAAATTGATTTTAAACATGAGAATAGATATAAAATTTATGTATAATCAACTAAGTAACCGACCGACGTACAGTATTTTGGAATTGGAGGCTTTGAAATGTAACATCTTTTATTGATTATCTTCTATTTCTTTTAATGCAATATTGGTTTGATACAAGTATCAACTATAAAAATAATAGTTAAGGCTCGTGATCGTATGCGCAGAAAATAAAAGAAAAAAAACAATGTCTATGATGTTGCTTTTTAAAATAAAAGTTATAGACATCGAGGAATTATTTGTTAACCGAACGTATTCAATAAACCAAAATTCATTATTATTGTAGCTTACTTATATCAGGTAATAACCGGTACAATTGTATTCGAATTCGTAAAGGTATTTGCATTGATACAAAATTCGGATATTCTTATTAGATTGTATCGAATATTTTACACGTGTCTTAATTTTGTTTTAGTCTAATAATACAGTCTACGGTCAGATTTCAAGATCGAATCGACTGGTTTTGATGATCTGTATTACAAACTGGAATATAAGCTATTTTAACAAACGATTCACTGATATGTCAAACGTAAAAGTTGTCGTTAGAATAGAATCCAGTCAGTTCCGAATTCATCAAAATTCTTAACAAAATTTACGTGGAATAATTAAGTTTTTAACATCTTTTAGACTGGCTCAATTATGTTTTTAAAAAAAATATGTCTCGTAATATGTTGACATAATGAAACTTCGGGTACTTAGCTTGAGGTTGTTTAATTACTATGAATTACATTTTAGTTAAGTTAATAATCACTTGATTGACGAAGTGCAAGAGAGTGAATGAATATCTCAAAGGGATGTTCGTATATCGCTGTAGCTAATAATGTCCGTAGTCGATCATTAGGAATCCAGAGGATGGAGACATAGTCGCCAACATATTTAATTACTCCAATCTCACCTACAAATCAATAATAATTCTGACTGTACTGTAACATAGTCATTGCATGCCAGGATCTTGCTAGTAAACCGTAAAAGACGAAACTTTAATAAGAAAATTGGACTGTTGGAACTATATCCAGGAAATGCAACATTGTAGCTTCAATAGAACAAGGAAGTGCAGGAGGATTCAGGTAGTGAACAGTCAAAGAGATCTATTTCGAGTTGCAAACGGCAGCAATTGTTCCCGGTAACGTATGAGGTCGTTGAGTTCACGGCCATTGATCAACGGATCTTGTTTGTTCAACAATATATTTATACGAATACCTACGTCATCATACTAGTATATATTATGTTAATTTAATTCTTAGTCGGAATACTACCCATGGTCGCTCGTTCAACAAATAAATACATAATTCAATCGCAAAAACATTTAAAATCGACGGTTGAAAATGATTTAAGGCATTAACG
>NW_013527915.1:408534-444498 GCF_000836215.1 Papilio polytes
ATTTTAGTATATGTAATACCGAAGCAAGTACTGAAGCATTTCGTCGTATTCCGTTAGTCTGGTCTAGTTACTTAACCATATCTACTCAGCCGTTCGTTCGTTTATCTAAAGTCTCAAGATGGGTGAAAGATGACATTCATCGATCCAAAATTGTTGACTAACCGGTCAAAACGGTTCGACTTTAACCTTCACAACCTTCAAGTTTTTGCCATTTTCTTGTAATTGTGCTAACAGACATACTGCTACTATTATTTTACTATAGCATCTCTAATTGTAGGTATAATTATATAACATTGTTTACCAAAGTTTATAAATGTTCTCATACTTGATACGGTTAATAGCGGTTCCCATTAGCTACTTCATATCTGCGAACGTGTAACATAAGTCGGAGCTTTCTACGAATTTGTCGACGTTAACGTTGATAAATAGAATGTTTTGTAAATAAATTATGACACGGATCAGACAGAGTTTATAGATATATAATGAAATATTTGCCGACAGTCGGACGTAGGGAATGTCGATGATTGAGAACTTTGGCAATAGCGGATATCGAATAGATAGTAATGTAATTTATTAATGTCCGAAATGTGGATTATTTCCAACCGTCACCCCGCTTGTCCCCACGTGAGAATAAAATGTTTCATGGAATAATCCCGTAATGTTAACTAGTTTTATATCTGTTCCGTGTTAACAATCATACTTCATATCATACTAATATTACAAATGCGAATGTTTAGATGGATGGATGTTTGTAGCCTAAACGGCTGAACGGATTTCGATGAAATTTGGCATAGACATAGAGGATAGTCTGGAAGAACACATAGGCTACTCAGTTTTGATTTTTTTAATTCCACGCGGACGTAGTCGCGGGTCGCGGGCGACAGCTAGTGGCTAATAATTTATTTTTATAATTGCTGTTGATTGCATAATGTTTTCATTTATAAATCGTGATATCATCAGTTAGTAGAATTAATAAAAACAAAACAAAATCGAGTATTCAAATAACATCGAATCCGGATGTTGCATTATGTAAGTAATCACAAACTTTTAGGTCAGAAACCTTCGACCCTCTTAGTACACAAGGGCATGAAGATGTTATCTTATTAGAATATTTTTAATAGTATTTAACTCGTTCATGGGCGGCGTTTGAACCCGGTAACGTATTAAATAGATGCAGCAACGCGGAACTGAAGTCATCTTACATAAGTAGCTTGATAAAGGCCATACGAATAAATTTGACTTCAAATCACCTTCCATTAAAGGTTTACTTCAATAACATTGGTAAATAAATATATGACATATATTTTAACTAAATATAAATATATTTTAACAGTGGTAGTGCCCGCTTTAATATCTTAGCACGAATGGGCCGGCACGCCCGGTGTAATACCCCGACCACACAGAAGACAGGCGTGAAATGGAAGCAATTCCGTGTTTCGTCTGATGAGTGTGGTGCCGGAGGCCTAATTTAAGTCCCTTTCTCTTTACCACCCTTTTCTTATAAGGAGAGGATGGGAACGGGAAGTGGATTTGACGGGAGAGGAGCTGCATAAGAAGGGGAAATATCCTCTTTATGTGCGTCTCCTCCTCTTTCGGATAAGGGTAGGCAACGCATCTGCAATTGCGTGCAATTATGTGTTCTTCCAGACTCTGCTCTACATCTATGCCAAATTTCATCAAGATACGTTCAGCCGTTTAGGCCACAAACTCTAACAAACATCTATCCATCCATCCATCTAAACTATCGCATTTATATTATTAGTTAGATTTGATAAACAGACATTCCTCTCTACTCTTATTGTACAAGTAAACAAGCATAGTGATGTAACGTCGAGAGAACAATGTATTAATAATACTATAAAAACAAGGGTCGTTATGTATAGATTTGATAAATATTAAATTTAGCACACTTAAAACATTAAAAACTTGCAATCAAAAGTTAAAAATATATTTTTATGAGTTTCTAGGGGTCACATTTGGTTCACCTTTGCGACTTTTGATAATAGTGCAATAAAGTCAATATGTATAGACGACATGTTGCTCAGTCTCGGATTCATTTGGTTTTAAGTAATACTTTGTCTACGGTAAAATTAAATATGTAGATATTATTGTATTATAGGGTAAGTATAGACGAAGTAAGACGCTATTAATGTTGTTTTAAAATATCATAATCTACGAATGAAACTAAAAAAAAAATATTTAAAGGAAGCTTAATTAGACAATTTTTAAACAAACAAGTGTTATATTATCACAAGCATGTATTAAAAAATATCAAAATCTATTTCGGTTCAACGCAAATACGAAGGTTTTCATATCTATATAGGAACTACGGTTGTTTTTGTGAGTTTTAATTGAAATCATTCAACATCTTCGTGCAAATTATAAACTGTGCAATTGTAAAACTTAAAAAAATTAACGTATAAAAATATTTGTGGAGAAGGGATTAACTAGCAGCAAGTAATTTAAAAGTAGCTTAGCGTAGTTAGTTAATTATCAAATACCGTAGGTATTTAGCTCTATTCTATTCGAAGTCCAATTTAGCATTGTAGGGTTGCCAGTTCTTGAGACTATCGAGATAAAACATTTTTTCCAAAACTGTTCTGTTTCAGGGGATCTGAGTTTAATACGTAATTTTCTCCGAAAAGATTTTTTCCTTTTTAAGAAGTTATACATCTAGATAACAAATTCACAATCGTTAAATTTCGTTTCATGTGAGCATTTTTCTATATTCCAAGTGGAACGCCAACTAGTCTTAAATGCCGAGCCAACAAACCTTCAAACAAGCACTATTTAAAAGGTTCACAAAATTCATGACAAATAAAAGTTTTGCGCGTTATGTATGTCGACATTGCGAGTTAGTACGTCTTATTACGGTTTGGTAATGTTTACAAATTATTTGTGAAAAGTTTACTTTGGTGAGGATAAAGATGAGCGATTTGCGACGTCAACCTTGGTTTGCTGCACCTTAGTCAGGGAATTAGGTTGTGTAACTTCAGGTCAAGGGTGAAAAGGCGCCAAGTTTTTGGCAGTCGCACTTACACACATATTCGCATTTTCATAATTTGAATTCTATGCTAACAATCTCAAATCCAAGTAATTACAATAAAAAAAAAAATATTTAGTTTTTGGTCATAATTTTGTACCCTTTCTAGAGAATATGCTCTGTTTCGATTATTATGTACGAATGAATTATTAGAATGTAATATCATTACATAAGTTTTCGCCCGTGATCACGTGAATTAAATAAAAATAAAAGTAAATAGCCTATGTGTTCCTATCCTTACATTTACTCCAAATTACGTCGAGATCCATACAGCAGTTTAGGCTACAAACTATAACAAAATTCCATGTAAACTTTCGCATTTATAATATTAGTAAGATATAAAAAATAAGCTAAATGATTTATTGTTTTGAGATTTCACACAAATTATAGTCAACTTAAAAATGTAATAAATATATTTAGTTAAATGTACATTTAAATATAGGTATCCGGGTTCACTTGGTTATGATTCATCGTTGAAGTAATAAAAACGTTGTAGACAGTTTTCATTTTTTATATTACTTGTCTAAAAAATTTTCCTCTAAAGGAATTTAATTTATTCCATCTATGAGCGTAACAGGTGCCTTAATTTCATTGATTCCGAGAAAAATCGGATTAATGACCCTTCTAGTAATATTATTTGAAATACATAAAACTCGTGTGAAAAACATAAAGTCGTTCGCCTCCTAATGAATTCCAGACTGACCAAAAAAAGAATCACGTATAAACGCGTGAACGACCTAAATGACCACCTGTGAATTTGTAAAAATTAAAACCAGTGTCTATAAATTAAAGTTGTTTTTTAAAGATTAGACAATCAAGTATTGGAGACATAATAATACAATTAACATGCGTCGTATAATATCATGGATGCAGACAATTTATTGATTCTGTCCGCTGCTAAGAATGTGCTCGGGGCGCCAAACCACTTTTTGTGGCGCTCTTACGACCTTGACCCGACTGATCACTGCCAACTTGTTATATCGCATTAAAAGTAAAAGCTTTCGACATTCAGGTAGCTTGATAGTGTTGTGCGTGACACATGTATATACATTCTGATAATTACTCCAAAAAATATCCAACCTGGTAATAATAACGAAGTAACGGCACATGCCGAGGCTCCTGAGGGAGCCCTCGAGCTTAGTTACTCATAAACGAGGTTTAGCGCCATTTGCGCTCGGCCACCTCAAGCTCGGTGAATCTGTAAATCTTCAAGGGAAACAGTGGCAATTATATTATTAAATTAGTCAGAAAAAAAAACCCAAAAAAATATTATTAACAACAGTGTGTAACTAAACAGTTAGTTTTTTAACTCTGACCGCCTTGATGATTCTATGACATCAACGTGGTTGTATGTTTCGCCATAAAACGATACCATTACATTGTTTACGGTATGAGAGCTTTTTTATTTATAGGCATAGATCACAATTCGCTAGCCAATGATTTCAATTGTTTATGGATTGCATCAATTTTTTGTCAAATATCCGCGATGGACACTAAGGTCTTGGTATGAAAGGGTCGACGCAAGTTTAAACTAAAATTTATTCGAAGTATTGTATTGGAAAGCAAAAGTTTAGTTAGTGGTGCTGTTATCCGGGACTCTAGAGCTAGCGCATATTTTGTGTGTGAAAAAATTGTAAACTTTAATAATAATACGAAGTATTTAAATAACCTACTGTAGGATATAAAAATATCAGTGTGAAGTGTATCGTAAAAAGGGCTGGAAATGTTTTAATAGTAATTCTTCGTGCGTAATGTAATTTACTTAAAATTATCGATTCGCGACGAACTAGAACTTGCACTTTCGAGGGCTCTCTTGGGATATAAAATTGCAACTATTTTCAAATTGCTCTAGATCGTAAATAGCCTAAGTAACCAAGTCCCGCGGGTGATGCCCTAAATTATCTAGACCGAGGTCTTTGGATTATTTAATTCCTCTAGTGGGTTGTGAACAATTTTGCAGTAAAGCAACTCCTATAAATACTCATATCACAATTACTGAAAACCACAGACGGAAACAGTAGTATTAATTTAATTAAAAAAAAGACACTGCTTAGTCTTTCAGAGCTGTAAGTCTGTAATCCGAAGAGTAGTGTAAGATAAGACGAGCGAATATTTTTGTATCAATCTTCAGTATCCAGAAATGCATTAAATTTTCAAGCATTCATTTCAAAGCATTCAATTTTCATCACGTGAACAAAAAGAGTCATTTATTTTTCACGCTTGTATGGTGAGGTGCCCTAGATATAACGGGTCAACGCTGATGGCTTTTCAGACCTTAATAAATGTAAAGTAGAACGAGGTGCTATCCCTAATGAGATGCGATGTTTTAATACATACAGTGGGGTAACACTACGAGGCTTTTCATAAATAAACTTTTAAATTTAATAACGTCAAATAATTTAAAAAAATCAGACCAAGATATACTCATTATACACTTCTTCAATGTTTTGCCATTCTTTGAAGTTGAAATGAAAAATATTTTTACTTGAATGTAGGTTTTGTAACGAATTGTTCCCAAACTTTTAAAAAATAAAAACCGCAAGTATAATTGTATTCAATGAGATTCCACGCCATTCGACTTTAGCAATGAAAAAACGATAACTTTTTCTTTCTCGTTCTCCAATCGAAAAATGGCTCAAAAATTACTTAAATCCTTACTTCTTTTTGGAAAACATATTAATATTTTTAATAATGTAAATATTAATGCGTATAAATAATATTTTTTGATAAATTATAAGGATCCTTTTAACACTTTCAATATCAACTTTTCGTATTACGTAATACTGACACTCCTAGTCTAGGATCTATGTTACACCTGTACCGGTTTTGGATTTAATTTTTTAACTTGATATTATTAATAATTCATCACGAGTAGGACAATGCCCCGACTAAATAAGTCAATATTCGACTAATGAATCCAATTTGGCTAGACGGTATTTGAAATTGGAACGTTTGTCTCATCAAAAATATATAAATCTGCATATGAAGGTACAAAGATAATAAAAAATCTCATTTTAACTACTATTAGACTTTACACTAGAATTGAATTAATTTGTGCTAAACTTAATCGAAAATTTTACATTGAATTCTGTAAATTGATATGCCATATTTGAGAAATGAATAATGCTTTATTAAAAGCACAAATTACGTTTTTATAACAAAAGAAACTAATATATCAATTACAAGAAAATACAATGGACATGAACTCTTAATAAATTAAGTGTTCATAATACTCTTCACAATAAATATTGAGTTAGAATTTTCAAAGCTAGGTTTAGAGTCAAAACGATAACATAATCTATGAACGAAAATGTCATCACGGTAAAGGCTTTGCTCCCATAATTTGCACCCGAGAAAATGCAGTCAAGTGTGCTGTCGGATCAAATTACATGTATGCTTAAAGCAGATAGATCCCAAAGCCTAAATTACTTAATTTATAAATAACTTACTAATGCACTCAAGGTCGTTGATTGGTCACTAACCCTTAGTGTAATTTATTCATACTTAATCACTAACAACTATGTGTGGAAAATTCGATATTTTTTATATTTCTTGTACAGTCATATAAGGCTACGATGTCTTTTGTTAGACCTCCCATTAGAGACGATACATTTTAATTAACTGAGCTTGACATTCGAGTGAACTTTACAAGTGAATTTCATTAGGGTTCCCAATGTTTACAGATTCACGAAGCCCCAGCAAACAAAACGCTGGACGATATTAGATTACATCATCGTTTACTTAATCCGGCAATTTTTAGTCCGACAAAAAATCTATAAATACATTTAATCAACATAAAAAATCCGGTCTTAACTCCTGAGAAACACTTCCTTATTTTTGCCACGAATTACTAGAGATGTGCCTAACATTTAATTTTTCTGTCACACAAGGAAAAAGATACTGTTTTTTTTTATGGCTCTTTTATTAAAACTCGTAAGGGTTTATAAAAATTAAACGGTAACTGCCTACCATAGGCATTTTCTACAGAAAGCAATAATTTCTGTAGATAAATCTCTAACATTCAAATTATTAAGTAACAAAAAATGTATTTTTTACTATTTTGCTAGTAGAACGTTTTTTTTTACTACAAAACAACAAACAACATGCTCCAATGCACTTTGTTTACGGATTTTATAGTCGTAACAAATACACAGAAAAAGTAACAAAAGAACAAATCACAAGAAAAAACGTAATGTTGATAATATCTTTAAAAGTAAGCCAATACTTTTGTACTAATTTGAAATCTGAGCTTTTTTGTAGAAAAAAATGAATCATAGTGATTTTGTTTAAGGATAATCCTGTAATTAATGTTGATAATGTTATAAATTACAGATAATAAAAATTTTACAACCTATTCTGGCCATTACAGTCCGAGGTCAACAAACAAAGAAATATGCTAGGACAAAATAAAAAAGGAATTTGCCGACTTTGTCATTGTTATTCAATAACCAGCGTTAATTTTACGTCAACGCTTTTTGTTTATTTTCGGCCTTTTGTATTATAATAAAACAATCGCACCTTTGTTATTGTGACGTCAAAACTGCGTGCCTCATTTAATGCGGTTTTCTTCTGGAATGAAATTTGCATTTCAAGTGTTTTAGTAGTCTGCTTTATCTTAATACGACATCGGTTAGAAACAATATCTCCTACGGCTACGAAAGCAATACAACCTTAACACCCCCCAACTAACGCAAAGAGCACTTATAAGTTAAAAATTGCTACTGAAATTTTAAAAACTATATTTTATTGTTTACATTTATTAAATTCTCAAATGTCAAAATACCAATTACCTTACTATGGCAATCTTGCTTTCTTGAAGTTGAGAGCAGCATATAGTCTCCCAAATTGGGGCTTTTATCCAATTTCTTTACCCTTTCAGTTTAATAGCGTAAAAATATATAGCCTAAAGCGTGACGTAAGTATAGGGCTTTTATTAAAAAATAATAATTCAAAAATATGCTGTAATTTCTGACATCTTACGCTACAAAGAAGTGTGTGTTTACGCTTTATTGTAATAGTATAGATATACATATAAAAATATAGATAAAAATATCTCTCTTATTCTATCTAAGAAAACTAACAAAGTAATTAGTTTTCGTATTAGCAGTGGAAACCTACGGTGTAATTACGTTTACTGTCGCAAAGATCAACGATTCGATACCGCTTCCTGTTTATGCAATGTAAGGTCAAATTTATAGATTACCTGTTAAACGACACCAGTAACGGCTTAGTTACGAGTAAACAATTGTTTTAATTTTTATTTTACTTTTCGAAGTGACGAGCGGTTTGTAGAATTCAATTCCGAAGGTAGATTATGTACACGGTAACGATCTTCCATTATAGAGTTTAACCAATTGATGACAACTGCCATCAGTAATTATTTCGTCATTTTGACATCTATCATGCACTATACACATTCAGGCAGTACTCAAAATTATTAGTTGCCAGTAACTTTAATCGTTTAAAAAGCATCAACAATTTCGTCCTGTTAAGTATACTTGTAATTGTAATAAACAATGAAAAAGCAATCGATACTCTCGATATACAGCGATAATTAACTGTAATTTAAGCACTATCTGAATGAAAACCAAATATGCACCCACAAAACTTTGTATTACTCGTAATCTTGTAAATAATAGCAAAAATTAAACCACAAAAACCCCGACTGACTTATGTTCTATGGTGATAGCGCCATCTATGGACTGCGTTTTAAAACGAATATTTTAAATTCTTTAATTGAAACTAGACTGTTTGCAACAAAATTGTAGCGATCGAGTTTTGATTTCTTTATTTACACATTTCTTAATAATCTCATTTGTCACGTCCATATTTATTTTTTTTCTGCTGATGTACCTTACACCAGAAAAGAAAAATCGAGTGACTTTTCACTAGTCAAAATCGATTCAATTTTTTTGGCTAGGTTATCACAATAAAACTTAAAAACGTTAACAACTCACATACGCGTGGTAAATGTTGTGTGTTGTTGTGGTATTCAGTAAAATGCATACTTTAAAAGTGATCTATCTTTGATATCACGTTATCTGTACTATTTGTTTACTGTGGATATTGTATGCGTTTAACGTTCGCATATTGTATATAAGTTGCATTTCCTGTGCATCGGGCGTGATTAGAGCGAGCGAGCGTTATGCAACGCGGCGCGGCAGCTCGCCGAGCCCGCCACCCGCCGCTCGCCGCTGACATTAGCCTAAGGTCAAGGTGAACACTATTATCCTTGTGACGTCACCGCATTACGCAATCCAGCGCATACAGTTTATTACCGCGACAATTACTCATTGAGTTCTATTGTTCTATAGAACGCAGACAAAGTACAACTTGTGCAGGAAGCGAGAATTTGCACCTTTAAAAATAGCCGGCATGACATTGGCCGTGAATCATGTTAAAGTAGATACACGGTCGGTATTGATTTCAATTAGATTAGTATATCACTGGGTTGTTAAGATTAGCTCATATTCTATGTTACTTTTTTCATAAAGTGCATAAGAATCTTGGAGTCAACGACGACATCTTTGATTACAAAACATGAATGACACGAGCTGAAGATAGAAGCTGCTTGCGTATATGAGTTCTAGCGAAGCTGGGACTGTCAATTATTTATTTGTGAGTAAAAATAGTCTTCTGTACTACTGCGTCTTAATCACGAGTATAAATAGTAAAGCACAGTACTTACTACGCACAACGAGATCAATATTGTAAACAAGATTGTTTACAATATACACTGTCTAGAAAGCACGTTCTATCAATGTTAATTTATTAGTCTGCAAGGATGACATATCGGTGGTACAAGGACATTTATCACTATTTTATGTTTACCGAGAGCTACTTGAATGTTAAGGTCAGTCCAGTATACAAAATGTGACACTTTTTTGTAATAAAAGGAGGTAAACGAACGCCGAGAACACCGAGGTGGTCAACGACTCCCATGGATATGTCTAAGGTCTAAAAGTCTAATCAATCGGACTAGTCAGTGTTAATATTCTTATAACTATTAAATACACTAATGTTATAAAGAGGAAAGGCTTTTTTATTGGATTTTTGTATGTATTAAAATAAATCAAACTACTGAACCGATTTCAAAAATTCTTTCACCATCAAAAAGCTACATTATCATTAAGTAACATAAGCTATATATTTTATTATTTTTTAATTTCACGCAAACGAAATCGAGAGTAACAGTTTGTTATGTTATTTCACTTGAATGTCGAATCACAGTTCACAAACAGTTTCGACATTAAAGCTACAAGCGGTAACAATTAAATGGACATAAATACCAACCTACATGTAAACAACTTATTTGAGAAAACATTTACCATTCTGTGAACGAGCAAAAATATTTTCTTGGCTAAGTAAATACTCGCGAACCTTCTTTCGACCACATAACACGGTGAAAATGTAAGTAGCACTAGTCTAATCTTACTTCTTACTAATGTTATAAATGTGAAAGTTTAGATGGATGGATATTAGAGTTTGTATTCTAAACTACTGAATAGACATTTGGCATATATGTAGAGGATAGTCTATAAGAATACATAGGCTACTTACATTTTTTTTTAGTTTCACGCGGACGGAGACGCGGCTGCAAGATAGTTGATGATATAATTATAGCTAGGATAAACGACGTAACGACGTACTTATTAATTACCGAATTTAAAACTATACCTGCTGCGGACGGTATGAAGTCGCTGGATACGAATACCGGAGGACCACATACTCTAGAAGGCATCATGGAATGCAGTGGACTGACAAAGTCTGATAATGATGAATCAAACGACAACTGACTTGTATCAAATTACATAAAATTACTACCTTAAGTAACGTGTTCAAAGAAGTTTAAAAAATAATTCAAAACGATAAAGTATTAAACAAAATTAGAAGAGTCCCCATTGTTTTTAAAAACAATAGAGTAATCAAAGATTGTTAGAAAATCCTACAAACATAGAAAAACTTAAATGTTAACCGAGTAGGCAGAAAGAGCAGTGAAAATTCACCGAACTTTTTAGCCATAATTTAATTGGCGCGTTGTCGGCCTTAACGCAAAAGGGGTGATTGAAAAGTAACTGGGAATAATTTGAGAAGGGGATACGGTCTGAGAGCCATCATTAATGGAGATAAAAAAGGTATTTCGTAAATCTAACTAAGCGACCATCATATAGACACAAACCCTGCCTGTTTCTGCAACGCAAACACTACGGCTTAGATGCGAAGATGTCCATGATGTAACGGATCATAATTGTATCATGTTCCTTAGTCAATATCTCAATGCCGGGGTCGCTTTGCGCGCCGTTAGTTTTACTACTACAATAAATACTGCCCAGATTATAGAAATCGAATTCGGAATTCAGCAACGTATTGTGAATATCGCGCGCACATAAATAATAATACTTGCAGAATAAAAGCTAAATTACAATTTAAAAAATTAAATAGAAGAATTGTCAATCGTCTATAAAAGACGTTTATTTACAGATGGTTACTCAATTTACCTTCTGTAAAGCGTAAATAAACCGTTTATTTAAATTCAAAGCAATAAATTCATTTCGAAATAGTCGCCGCTCTTGTGTTACGTCAGAAAAACGTAATCATAGTCGACGAATTTAACGCCTATTCTACAGTAGGAGGGTACCGAAGTGTCGTCATAGAGCTGTGACGTGGCTTATGCAAACAATAATACGGTGCTCGAATACAGACGGCCCGTTAATTTTGGGATAATGACGAAACTAAATGACATAGCACCATCGGCGCTCGTCCGTACGGTAGAAGGGACTTATACAATTGCCTCACATACACCGTCTGAATTTGAATGCCCCAAAACCACTGAATTACAATAGACAAGTAAGAACATCGATGGCTTGTGTAACAGCGTGGCCCTTGCGAAATATCGCGGTGCGTAAGGTCACTATCGTAGTTTTAATTTTGCACGCTTTCATAATGTTCATTTGACGTAAACGACCTCCGATTGATCAAGGTGTCACACTGAATTCAGATCATTCCACATTGTACTAATATTCAGTGTATATAAAAAATGTATCAGAGAAATGATTACGACTTATAAGATCCTACAGATTAGGAAAAAGAAATATTTGTTGACTTTCCGGGATGAGGAGTATTGTATGCGTGTTTTTCTCCATCAGCAGTAGTTCTAGCAGCTATGTGATTAGTGTCGCTAAGTCGGGTCCGTCTTAACTAAAGGTGTAAGAGATACTAGCACCAAACTGATGTGACAATTAGTAATATGGATGTCGTATCCATACCGTTGCCCTACTTCAAAGATTAAAAATGTTTGAATCTATAGAAGGGAAGAACTTCTTCAGAATAGAATTGAATGTAACATGTTTCTTATTATCGTCACGAGACGTCCTTCCTTGTCGCATAGTTATTAGCTAATTATCAATCACATTATAATTATCAGTGCATCGCGTAAGGCTGCGAGTCACGTGTTGTCTATATTGTGAGGCGAGCACGTGCAGCTGAGACGATACCGATGAGATAAACTGTTGTTTTGAATAAACTGTGGGCCCTGCCCGTACTGCTGGCCATGTGACTGAATTAATTATTTGTATTTATATCCATCTCGTAAATATTCAATTAATTATCATTAAAATAAAATAAAACTATAATGTATCATTTGATCATATATATATATGTATGTATATATGATCAAATTATAAATTTAAAAAATTCAAAGTGTTCAACAATCAGTGTATCAACAATATTATACTCCTGGGATAAAAACGAATAGAATGAAGTTTTGATGATTCAGTCGTTTAGGATATAGGAGTTGTCAATAGAATGGATAATATTATGTAGTAGTAGGTATAAGAAACAAACAAAAAACGTACTGCCGTTCAATCTGTAAATCGCAAAAGCAGCTAAAACATTTTTAACTTCGATAGTATTTGTAAGAACTTCTAATGTGTGTTCAATATCACGGCCTAATGTTTGCGAATTGCGCTAAATCCTCCTTGAGACATGCGAACGTTTCCTAACAGTATGGTTTACATTTAGAGCACATAGCAACAGCATATTTAGAAGTATCTAGCAATCTATTGCTTAGCACATCGCTAATAACAGTACTACATACATACAGTGAAATTTTGGGTTACCTCGAAACAGAAAAAGACAATTTTTTACGTTGTGGATTAAATAATTAATTAACTAATACGACGTGGAGATGGATATGTAGATGAAAGGTAGAAAGATGATTTAGAACGCTGTATGGTAATAGAATGTAATCATCATCACCAGCACACTGTACCTCCCCACTAAAGGATACATACCCGAAATAAGGGGTTGCTAGGCCATAGTCAATCAGGCTGGCTTAGTGCGGATTGGTTGGCTTTACACATATCTTTAAATTTCTTCGCCGATAAGTGCAGGTTGCATCACGATATTTTCCTTCATCATAGAACGGCGGGTACATTATGCATATATAAAATTATAAAATTGAAAATCATATTAGAACCCAAGACCTGTAGATTACAAGTCAAGTGCTTAAACCCCTGTGCCACTCTCTTGTCGGCCGATAGGATATTAACTAATATTCAATGTAGAAACAATTGCTATAATTACAGTCATGAGCAGACCTTATTGAGATAGTTGCGAAGCTAACAACTGTGCAAGCGACAAGTCCAAGGATAGTTTACAATAGATGCATTGCCAAAGTTACCTTGTACTCTAAGAGTTCTGCGGTTCATGTAACTTTTTCACAATTTAGTATGCCGATCGAACTCGACCACTGACCTTCGCCGGGATATTACGCGTTGACTACTAACTGTCTAAATGCCTATGTGAAAACGAATGCTCATAAAATGACGACACAGTAGACGAGCAATACGCTTCTAAAATTGTAAAATCGAATAACTGAACATCACACAATTAATATGTGAACCGGAATATCAATAAAAAATTCAATTAATGTAAAGACTTTTATATTCTAACGCTTTTAGGGTGGAGATTGTTTTTTTTATTCTAAATAATAATATGGCCAAAAATCAGGATGTCGAATTGTATAACCGTCAATAGCGTTGCGGGCGCTGGGAGATGAATAAAGTAGATCCAACCCCTATAACCTTGAATTTCTGGTTCAGATGTCAGAATACACGTGATACGTTTAAAGTCCGGTTCCACTCAACGACGTACATATTTTTTTTATTAACTTACGAAAATGACAGGACCGGCAAATTAAAATTGTTCAAAAGCTGAGAAATTTTTTACATAATATGATTTTCAATTCAGGTAAATTCGTAAAAAAATTTGTATTTTTTAAAAATTAAAATTATATTTGTATACAAATAAAAGAAAATTAAGTGCTAGGAGCGTCATTGCTTGCCATTTCGTAATCTAAACCCTTCTTAATATTCCGTCTTTTGCAATGCATAAACATTTTAAATGTAACGCAGTGGAAGCGATCCTTAAATCCTTGAACTTGTTAAGTGAGGTTACTGAGATTAAATAATATTGAAAAGGCCCCCTTCGGCCCTTTGAATACTTTAAAATCTCGAGGTCAACGACATAAAATAGGCGACTGCGTCATATTCATTTAAAGGCATTATATAACCCATTGAATGCCACACTTTGGACGACATTGGACTCTAAAAATCTTTAGAATTCCAATAATAAAAGTACGGGTATGTTCATTGGGGAAAGAAGTTATAATACAATTGTTAGGTAAATGGGATTATACAATTATACAATGTTGTAGAATCTTGTATGATTAGTGGCAGAGCTCTTACAAATAGAATCCTGCCATTGAACCTGTGTCAAGTTTCATCCAAGTCAATACGATATATGAGGTCGTAGATTATTACTATTCTATTACAATAATAAGATGCACTTTATACAAGATCTCATTGCCGAAGTCCGTGTTCCGTGACCAATATCTGTATCTATTATCTTCAAGGAAAATCTGTAATATGTATAAGTCAGACTTGACCACTTATACGTTTTTTTAATTTAGTAATAGAAATGCTATTCAGTAATTTTATGAATTTTAAAAAAGTAAAGTTGATAAATAAAGCTATGAATTTCTAGTAGACTGATATCTGTGTAACTTAATTTTAGAGGCTGGTAACAGAAACATTATGGTCTTACTAATATTATAAATGCGAAAGTTTAGATGGAAAGATTTTTGTTAGAGTTTGTAGTATAAACTGCTGAACGGATCTGGAAAAAACTATGCATAGATACGTTTTTTTTATTCCACACGTTAGTAACAGACAAAACATAACCTTCAGAACAGATGATAGGAAAATAAAAAAAATAGGAGCTAAGAATAAAACTAAAAATTTTAACTAATAATTTTATTATTTAATTGACAACTAATTGAAAAATAGAATATAATATTCATGATTACACAAAGAAAAATAATGTAAAATTTAACATTTACTCTATTATAAATCTCATTAAATAAAAAATAGGCGTTATTTTTAATCACATTAATTATTACTAGTGCAGTTCGTTCATTTAAAAATATTTGTATTATTCGATGACAATATTAAAAAAAAATTCATATACTTGGTTTTATAGACACCAGTTTTATATGCATTTTTTACTTTCATCAAGTTTTTTCCTCTTTATAGATAAGTTAATTTTTTTTTACACCTAAATGAAGATGTCGCCAATGTGTCTTTTAGAAATACGAACGAACTACAATTTTAAAGTAATAGTAAAATATTTTTTAATTCTAAGATTATAAATCGTTACATAATAAAAAAATTACATCTAATGCTACAAAATGTAATATAATTGTGATAAAAATATTAACAAAAATACTTCGTAATTACGACAAAATTAAAATATTTACTGAATTCTTTTTTATTCCTTGAATTTCTTAAAAACAAGCGTATACGGCTGAGCGGAATGCGTTATACCGACATGACCTTCCAACCCTGGCAGTTTCTCCCCTTTAGCCAAATTAAACTCGTAATGATTCATTAAATTAGTGAAAAACAGAAACAATTCAATTCTTGCCAAGTGGATACCCAAACAAATCCTTCGTCCAACTCCGAACGGTGTGAAATAATCAGGCAGATGTAGGTTGCCGTCTTTCAGGAATCTTTCGGGTAAGAATTTTTCAGGTTCCACGAATAAAACCGGATCCATATTGATTTTATTGATCAACGGAACGATGTGTGAACCGGCAGGTATCAATAAGCCATTGATTTCCCAATCCCTGTAAAATAAATTTATCTATGAAGATTTCGGACGTGACTCCGTCCGCGCGAAATTAGAAAAATAAAAACAGATGCAAGTAGCCTATCCGTTCTTCCAGACTATCTACATCAATGCCAAATTTCATCGAAATCCGTTCAACCGTTTAGGCTATAAACTCTAACAAACATCCATCCATCCATCTAAACTTTCGCATTTATAATATTTATATTACTTTAAAAACAAACAATTAAGTGTCCCACACTACAGACTAACTCGAAGAAATTTTTAATATTCTTTAATCCGTAAAGGCAATTTGTGTTAATCTCAATTCTTTTAATAGCTACTTTATTAGTTTGTTGATTTCTCTTACTTAAATTGTACTAAAGGTATCATTAGTAAATATTTTAATTGTGCTGCTAACATCAGACACAACTGTTATCAAGTGCTAAGTTACATATTGTAAAACCGCTTGTGGTAAAAAGTACTATAGTTTTACTTACTCAGTATTAACGTGGGTAGTTCCCAGTGGTACAACGGACACACGCCGTAGAGTTTCGTAGATAACAGCTTCAATGTACGGCAGCTTCTGTCTATGTTCCATGGTCACCATATTCCCCACGCCAACCACCTTTGCCAGCTCATCTTTGACCCTCGCAGCGACGACAGTCTCTCGTAGCATCATAACCAGAAGCCAAACAACGGTGTTCCGAGACGTCTCCATACCGGATGAGAACAAATCGTTCATAACCTGGACAATCTGCCTCACTGCAAAAGAAAGTCGATAGTTTTAATAAATCATACTTTTATCATATCTTTCAAAATTTGGGACCGTCAACATAAAATGTTTTCATTTTTATAACACAACAAGAAATATTACGAACTATATTCATTTGACTTTTATTCATAACTATAAAATTTAATTACCTAAACAGCTTTTTACTTAAACTGGTGTAAAAAAGCGAAATACTAAAAAAAAACATTAACGAGTGAATTTTGTTTGTTACAATTACGACGACGTACAAAATTATCATCTTCCTACGTCCGAGTAATTTTTACGTAAAAGTAAAAAGTAGACAAAATTAAATTTACCTGGTGTAACATTATGGAAAATTGTAGGACATTTTCCTTCTTCCTCCTTCTGTACTTGTTCTAGATAATAATCCAGAAGATCATTGTACTCCTGCTTGCCAGATTCGCTTCTCGTCTTGAGACGTTCTTCAATATGTCTTGCATGAAATTGACTGATGTCTGTTAGGTTACGATTAATTTCTTCTATCACAGCCTTTTTACCTGGCAGAACCTAGAAATTATAACAAATACGGTTTTAATATATTTTTATCAAAAACAATAAATCCAAATATGGTATCCAGAATGAATTAAATTTTAGGCTGGCGCATGTCATTCCAATAGGAAATATCGCTGTTGACTTGATGTTTTTTTTTTCAGAGTATTTGTTAGACGTCGACATTGTGTATAATCTGATACATGATCTTATTTACTTTTGATGTACAATTGTTTACTACCTTATGTAAATAATATTGAATACTCACTAAGTAAAACGGAAGATGTTCTCCGATGTGCACAGAGCCGTACAACTTCATACTCCTAGCGATCCTCTCGTTGAACACAATGAACTCCTTGTCGCCTTCCTCGAATCGATAGCTCATAGTCAGTAGACAAATGACGTTATGTAAGTGCCTTCCTAGTACTAACACGGGGTCGACAGGCTGACCAAGTCGATTCTTAATGTTGAAAAGCATTTCATCGATTTCTCCCTAAAAGTAACAAAAAAGTACAGAATTACAACGTTAAAATTAATTGTAAATGTGTTTAAATAACAAATTGGAAATAAAGATTACTGAAAATAAAGATGCGTTAATAAATTATACTTCATACAATAGAACTTGTCTGTTTTATTGTCTTGTATTGTTACAACCACAAAGTACATATATGTCATACATATTCAGACTAGGTTACACAAACAGTATCGATAATATCCCAATTTTATAGATAATTATTAACATAAATTAGCACATATTGATCTTATATTTGGTCAAAGTATTGTGTTAATTGCAATTGTGCTGTGGAACCCGTATTTATTTACACTTTTATATCTATAGTTTGCACAAATATGTTCATTGCACGCGGGTGCGTCGTGATGGATGAATCTTAGCATCCCTATGCTAAGATTCCCTAATTAGGATATACAGTAATACTGGTTTCATACAATAGTTGGCCTCTGTATATAAGCTGATGATGACAATAATGATGATGTAAAAATACTATAAATTCGTTTAAATTAAGAATATAATAAACTAGCTGTTGTCCGCGACTTCGTCCATACAATATTAAGATAAAAAAGTAGCCTATAATATGGTCGTCTATGTCAGCTACCCTTCAGGGAAAGCCCGGTCGTAATCGGCGCAGCCGTTTTGGAGGTTACCCGGAAGAACCGCGTCTTGCGGACAGACAGACAGACAAAAAAATTAAATGCGACTTTTGTTATGAGCAAAGCAAATACATCACCTTTCCGAAATCTGGAATTTTTCTTTCTATTACAAACAAACACTCCAATTACATTATATATAAAGATTATTACGTACCATAACGATCTGCTCCAACCGCTGATGCTTCCACATGCTTACGCCAAGGGCTCGGAACTTATCGTGCAGGAAGTGGCGCTGGCGTCGCCACAATACGTTCTCACTTAACACGATACCTGCACATAAGGTAGATAATACATAAAAGGTGAGATAAACGACGAAGTTACATAAAATGTAATAGGTAATGATAAAAAAAAACGAATTTTCTTTATCAAAAAACTTATGAAATCTAATAAATTATTAAAAAAAAATTATTAAAAAATTATTAAAAAATTTGTCTTGTTTGAATTATGAATGTACATGTGGGTACTTAAATATTTCGATAAAAGTGAATGTTTGTGAATATTTTAGAAAATAAATAAGTTCTCACGACCTCTTACATATAAGTAGAATAACCCTCTGTTTTTAATCGAGTACAGTCTGTACGTGACAGAATGTGAGCTTAGACAGATCGGATATAAAGCAATCTGTATGCATTCGAATGACATAAGAGCAAACGGTGGTTTTGAAAAACATATTATCATCTAGCCCTGAATAAAAAAAATATTGATTGTGTTTCTACACGTGAGCTTCCACGGCCGTAAATCTTACACAAAAATTGGAAATAAAAATAATTTTAACAGAAAATAAAAGGATATCAATATTTTTTCTAATATGTGTCAACAGTAGAAATGCACCGTAGCATTAAACAGTATCGTAAAACAACAAATGTTAACTAACCTAAGCCGCCCATCAGATTGTTTAAGGGCGTTTGCGGACGTCCTGTGGATTCGAATCTGTTGAATAAATCTCTTAAAGTGGTCGCAGAGCCGATGCATACGACCAGATTGATGCCCAATCTCACGGACGATATATCACCATATTTAGAATTAAGCGATAAGTAGTACGCGTCAGGTGATCCCCCGCTGATCCACGGCAGACGACCTAATAAGGGTATGCCCCATGGACCTAAAGGAATTAAAAATAAATAAAAAAAACTAATTTCCACTCCAATCTGGAATCATTTTAAATTAAAATCCACACTTACCCGGCGGTAGCCTCAAGTTATAATCCAGGCGTTTCTTTATAAACCAACAACAGAATAGTAAACATGATGTAACTAATATGAATCTAAGATAACTACAAAAGATGTATTCTAAAAAGATCATATAAATGTAATCGTACATATTCCAAAACATTATTAACTTTTACACGATACACAGTGACTGTTCGCCCAAAAACAATTTGTACTATCCGGTATACGGTTGACCAATACTATTATAAACTACCCTCAATAATTTTTAATACGTGCGTACGGTAATAAATCATATGGTAATGAGAATCAAAGAGCATTTGACAAGTGAATTGTGTAAATATTAAATTTGATCGAAGGAGGACAAATGTGAACCGTTTGCCAAGTGTTCAATTTATATACCCAGTAGACGTAGAAACGTGGCATTTTATCGTAGGATCTGAGATAATTATTGTGATGTATAATGGGCCATCATTAGTTTATTTTCCATTGGCCACACTGAACTTCAGAGTTCAGTGACAGACACCTTGAAATCATTATTAATCAACTGTGCCGGTATAACCTTTGGCATTATATAAGAATATAGTGTAATTTTGAACTGTAGAAGTATTACAACCATAAAGATAGGTTAACACTTAGATTTTTTGTTTGTGATTTTAACCGATTTTTATGAGACAGAGATAGTAAGTGCATTTACATTATGCGTTTACATTCAATGTTTATGTCCGTATAAAATAAGTAAATAATTTCCAAATATTCTTTTAGGTTATATTAAGAACTTAAAGAGAAAACGTCACTACCTAATCCATTATATTCATATTTTTGTAAAGATTTGTATTTTTATATGTACGAGTAATTTATTTGTAGGTATATTTTTTATTATTTCTTAATTTCACGGCTGCGAAGTCGGTAACTGGATTATTGTAAATCTACAATGAATAGAAATATTTTGGAAGTCCTTAAGAAAATACTGTAGTTCTAATAAAATTGATTTAAAAAACAAAATTTCAAGTGTAAGCAATTACTATGTTTTTACGGAACCGTTCATAGTGTGAGTAAACAGAATGCATGCTCATGCGCAGGTTAAAAACGTAACAGGTGAACGACACTAGCTCGCCTAGAAAGGGCATCGACCGCGAAGGTCGTGTTGTTATCCACATCGAAGGACTTGCATAAGCGGCAATCATGATTGGATAACATTATACCTATTATCTGTTGTAGGTGCGCTATTCCGGGTTCAATGCTTTCGCAAGGACGTTCATTCAAACGTGATTGAATGGCGCACGTTGTTGACTTTCGAGGTAAAGTCCAAACTGTCATATTCTCCGGTCGAATACCATAAGGTAATCCTGCTGTTTATTTTTTATTTTATCTTAAGATAAATGACATAAAATGGTGTTTAATTTGATATAGATAATGCAATCTTTACACGCTTGATTTGTAATTGTAAACTGTTTAATTTATATCAACCGCGCGGACACGTGCTAATTTTGTTGTACTCTACACGTGATTTATATTAGAGTTCCTTAATGCTCGGAAATAAGAGCTAAAATAGTTAGATTAGATGTAGTAACGAAGTAACGCAATTCTTGATTAAATATAACAGAAATTTTACTACTGGCGTAATTAAGCTATCGGTCAGTGAACCTAAATCTAGCATACACTGCAGAATGCAACGCAATAACTGACTCGACTTTAAATTTGACACGTTACTAGTTGTTATATATCAACCTATAAATATATTGCTTCAAATAATTCGTTACATTTTACAATTTTAAATTGTTCGGATGGTTCGGTAAAATAGTAAGCAGATAGAAAGTGATGAAAGCAATCTATCAATATCTCTTTCGTGTTTTATCTAAGAAAATGGGATAAATTAGAGATAGATACCTTTTGTTTCAAAATTAAACCTACTTTGTTGTAGTAAATGAGATTATAAGAAGAGAGAAGGTTCTCCTCCTACTCTTAGCCATAGGGCGCCAGTAGGGTTACAGCTCACTTATCAAATGAAAAGGATTGTTTTGATTTTATTGCTTACATTTTTAATGAAATTGACAGGAAAAGAAGATGAGATCAAGGAGTTTTCCATTTAATTTTTGTTTAGAAACAAGCCCATTCATCGATGTAACAAATTTTTTTCTTAATCTTATTAAATTAATGTACAATAAATGTAGAACAATTTCAAATTCAGTCTCAACTACTTGGCAATAGTGACATGATTCTAATGTGATATGCAATCTTTCGATAAAACGTCGAACGGTCGTTGACCTTTCCCAGAATCCGTAATCCGCACAACTAAGTTGCGGCTTTAAGAAATCAAAAATAAGAGAACTTTGAAAGGATTTCAAATTTAAGTAAAAATGTATTAGTCCGTCGTGTTATAAGGTATGAGACTCGACTGTAAGTCTGAAAACTTTATATGAAAATGCATACAGAAAAGATGTAATTTAAAAATCTAGTTTAGTTGTAACGTAAATTTTAAATTGTCCAAGTGTAAAGTAGCGTGTCCGTCGACTCGGTGGTCCGTGGATCCCATCGACATCGATCAGTGGGAGAGCTAGTAGCGAGGCAATCACACCCACTACCAATAAACGAATTCGGTCATACGAATTGGCGGTATCTGTACGACCATATTCATTTCACATTTCACTTTCGTCGAGTCGGTCCGACCACGGCGAACGGTCCGGTGTCGTTGACCCGTCGTCCTCTCGGCCGCGTGCCGATTAGATAATTTCCGCGCTGCGTTGTCAAAATACTCATGACCCAATGGTACAGTGAATACGATGGGTCAACGAACCCGCGCCGATCGCTCAACCACCGACGTGATCGGCGTATTCATACGAAATTTCAATACAGAAAAAAGAACGCTATCGGTCGACAATACCGTAATCTCCCAAATTATCTTACTGATATGTGTTTCTAGAATATGGGTTATGCATTACTATTGATTGCCTCATTTGTTTCGTAAAGTTTGATGTGCAGATTACACATGTCAATTGTTCTAATCTTACTCTTGTATTGCATAATGCCATCTTACGACTTTTTTGATTGCGAGAGGCTTTTAAGATAGGCAATTTTTCTGCTTAATGTTGTCTTCAGTGCCACTAATAGTCGGGTTGTTTTTTAGATTGTAATCACTTTCACTTTTTTCACCTTACCCACAAGATCACAAGAAACTTTTCAACAAAGAGCTTTTTGTAGTTTGTAATGATTTGTTAAAAGTACAGTATGATTTTTAAAGAAGGTGTGATTCAGTACCAAAGTGAACTTTTATATCAAAGCACGATATAAAATATTGCTTCATGAAAAGAGAATGCAATTTCCGCAGTAGTAATAATTTTATGATAAAATGAAAATAGATTTTTTGTTGTTATTTTGATATTGAGTTATGCTTTATTTTTAACGTAATGTAACTAGTTATTAATGGTTAACCAGACTACTGATTCTAACATCATTTTTATTTAAATACCTAGAGTAAAAGGATACTTTATTATTTTAATTTGCCTAACTTATCAATCCACGCATTTGAAATAAGTACAACCATAAGTGGCTGCACAAGTATCCTTGATTTAAGTACATCTGTTTAGTGGTACTTAGCACTGCTGATGGCGGTTAGATCATACTGCGAGGTTCAACAACACAATGCGATCAGTATGGGCATGCGAAGTCATACTGTCAATTGCGCATTGTAGCTTAGACTCCTAATCACTCGCAGATAAGATGCTAGAATCGCTTCATTGACGTCACTTTTATTTTTAAATTGCTGCCCTTATTTTAATATATTCACAAATGATAAGACATTCAAATATATTATTAAGGATAAGCGCCAATAACCTAATGTTTTGGGGAACGGACTACCGATCTTGCGGTCGAGGGTTCGAATCCTACCATTGGACTGTTGTCGTGAACCATATCCTAGCACAAGCCTAGAGCTTAGTTGGAATGGTTAAAGGTAAATTAACAAAAATCTACTAATATTAAAATAATGACATTGTTTTAGTATGTGATTGTTACAGTTGTTTTTATTTTTACGCAAAGTTCATTATTTCTAGGATCTAAAACACTAACGGTTAGCATCAATGAGCGTCTCCCTTAGTGTAGATTTAATAAGCTGTTAGCTTTAATGATGAAAACATAATGTTAAGGCTAATTGCTAGTATATTTACGAGGTGCGCACGCGCACATTGGGCGGTGAACGAACGCGCTTGTCGAGGTCGGGCGATCACCTCCCTTATGTAACTTGCACAGACTAAACACGAAGTGCATCTAACGCGGTTCAAACCCATTTCATTTAGAAATCTATCGAAGATTTTTTATTCTTATCTTCCCAACATTAAAAATTTAACAATGATCGTAACGAGATTTGGCGACTTAAATGACTGTTGAATTTCTTTCCTCCTCGGATTACGCAGTACTGGCCTTGCTATTACCTATTATGATATCCGAAGCCTCTTGTCTTCTGAAATTCGTCGTCTCTTAGTTCTTGGTTCCGGCCGGGGACAAAGCCCCCTTCTTTAGACCGTCTTTTGCTGTATATTAAATGTCGATAGATTGTGTTAAGTCACGTGTCCGATATCGTTCTTCGATTATGTTAGGATCGTGTTTGTTATTCCAAGATTGTCTTTAGAACTATTGATTATTTATATCTATTCTCTATGCGATGCACTAGGAATATAAACTGTTGTTTATCACTGTGGGTGATCTGGCATCATCAACCTGTCCTTATGAAGTATCAATTAGTATAATATAGAAATAATAAGTAACTCTTCCATACATCTCTATCAGCTTTATTATTTGAACACTCCCCCTTCCCGCGCATATCCTTTTACATACAATCCATCCATACTTTCTTCAGTCTTCCTTTAAGTTTGTAGCCATCCGCATTCAATCCCATTATCTCCGCATGTCCATACTACGCTTACCTTTTGCTTATTATTTTATTCATCACTTGTACTTTGAAACTTCCCTTAATTTTATCCGAAACTTAGATGTACTTTATAAAAATCTTTAGGGCCTGTCCCTCTAAAATTGTAAATTGTTTGATAACAATCCGTTTAAAACATGTGATGGAAATATTGGATTTTGTTACCTTATCTGACAGTAACGTCATTTTTAAGCTATCTGAGCGTCTATCAGCCATTGGTAGGACAGGCCCTTAACAATCCATTTATTTTAAAAATCAATATCATCAGGGTATTGTCATCATCAACTTGCCCTCATCCCTTATAGTAAGGTAAGTAAGTGTCAGTAATAATAAAACACAATTATTAAAATTGTACATATCATTTATTTATGGCACTGTATAATATTTTAAATCACTTATATAACATTAAGCGCGTCCGTCAGATCAAAAAACACATTAAATTAAAAAAATAATTTAATATCAACATCAAAATTGTATTGTGCTTGTATTGGCAGTAATTTTTTAATTCGATTCTCTTGTAAAATACTAGATTCAAGCCACATTAAAACTTATATTACTTCAGATGTTTTTTATTTAATGAGCGAGATAGTAATATTCCTAAAGCATGCATAATCTTAATTTTTTAGTAATAAAAAACCATGTTCTTTGAGTATCATAAACAAAAAGAATTTATCAATAATAGAAATATGTTCTCGATCAGCTAACATAAAAGGGCATATTATTCAATTCTTTAGTAGCCAATCGCGCCGCTCTGTTGAGAGTCGTGTTGCAGTGAGTGTGCAACGACTCTAAACATTCACTCTCTTTCTTACTCCACTTGGACTCCATGGCCGCTGAGAACGCGGTGCAAGAGAAAGTACACAAAAGACTGATAAGTATGCAGACTCTCATTCTGAGAGCATCGCTAGGCTGTTCTAGAAGGACCATGAAGTTAAAAGACGCGTCATCGAATAATATCTTCTCCACAACATCGGCGTGTTCCGGAAGATCTTGGAGGATAGTGATCAGTAGGCCGACTGTGTTTTGAACTATACGCGGAGATCTTGAAGCTAGAAACGAAGAAATCATACTAATATTATAAATGCGAAACTTTGGATGGATGGATGTTTGTAGCCTAAATTAGTGAATGAGTATTTTGATGAAATTAGTTTTGTATGTAGAGAATAGTCTGGACAAACACATAGGCTACTCACATTTGTTTTTTTTACTTAGACGCGGACGAAATCGCACGCGGAAACTAGTTAGTTTAAAATAGATTATAGAAGAATAAATTAGCATACAAGAATGAGCAATTACTTTTTTTATTTTAAATTTCTTTAGTAATTAAGCTTAATGCTTTAGCATCAAAATTAATTCCAGAGTCGGATTCATTTCCTATTTCTCGCTTTTTAACATTTTTTTTACATATGCTCCTTTATCCATCTGGAAATTGGAATAATAATATGAATAAAGCATGGTTATAATAATAGTTACAGAGTGTGAGGAGCGCGGTGAAGACCGGGTGCGCGGCGTGCGCGGCGAGCGCGGCGGCGAGGTGGCGCGCGGCGCGGGCGCGGCGCACGCACAGCCACGCGCACACCTCCACCATGCGCCCCGCGCCCTGCACTCTGCACCGCCACACGCATTCTATCTATCATACTGATCAAACTAACATTATAACTGTAAAAGTTCTTATGGCTGGATGTTTGTTACAGTTTGTAAGCTAAACGGCTGAACGGATTTCGATGTAATTTGGTACAGATGTAGATGATAGTCTAGAAGTTGTTCCATTCCATTTGAATGTTTTATTCCAACTACAATAATCCATTTTTAATAACAAGCTCTACACTGACGACACGTTTAGGCTATACATTTCCACGCTATTAATTTAGGGGGTAAATAAATTGGCAAAAACCACCATGCGGGAAAGGGACAAAATTACATGCCAAGGTTTCTTATAGACAATTCTCAAGTCAAGGGATAGAATATAGATTTTTTTTACATCCGAAGGAAACCGAGCGGAAATAGTTAGTTCTATCATTACAACCAATTATATACACATTTTCATCATCATCAGCTCAATAAGGGGCTCGGAATCTACTAATATGATATTAGTATTTATGGAATACATACCTGTCTTCGGCTTCATTGTCGTCATCAGTCCAGTCTTTCATCAACGAATTTATAGCGGCCACGAAATTATATACTACCTTAGCTTCTAAATATACCTGAAATTATAACCTTTACTTGTAAAATCATATACGGGGCAGCCTGTAATTGGACCATTGCCTATGACCGCATATAGAAGTGCGCTACTCGATTTTTAATTGTGCAACTAAACAGATGATTTGTCTGCAAACAATCGACAATCTCACCACAGTTTTGCGATAGTTTAGGCTTGTTAGGGAAGAGAAAATGGCCACTGTAAACACATTATTTTGTACTTACGGTCTTTAAGTCGGAAATCTGATTCTTCCGATTTTTTTTACAAAGGATTGAATAACTTTAAAACTACAGAAGATCGGGCAACGGGCTTTGCGTTTAAATGATGGCTATTGAGGTTGTCTACCTCCACAAAACCGATGATCCCTCCGTTAAGAATCACCCTGTATATTAAATTGTCAGTAAGCTTGTAACAAAGTTTCGTATTTAGAATAAGTTAGTAAATTGTAAATTTTTATTAAGGTAAAAAAGATTCTTAAACTAAGGAGCGCCCATTCTTAGAGTTTATTGGTAATACAGTATTAGCGCAGAGATACTAACATCCTGTATAGTGAGCAGCGTGTGGCGCGGCAGGTGGTGCGCGAGCGCGGGCAGCGCCAGCAGCGCCGCCACCGCGCCGCACACGCGCGCCCCGCGCCCGCGCCCGCCGCGCGCCGCCACGCCCACCACGCCCACCACCATGCTCACCTGCAACGTACACCACAATATACATACAACTGGCCGAAATTTTAGTTAATCTTTGAACGAATAAAGTAACTGGCAACTAATAAATTAGAGTACTGGCTGAATGTGCATCGCATGATAAATGTCAAGACGACGATAGAAGACAGATGACAGTTGTCATTAAATGGTGTAGTTGTGCTTTGTTATTAAAAAATCAATTGTTTAATTTAAATGTTTGCAATTCGATTAGAGTGTGTTGTAAAGTAATCAATTAAGATGGTAGTCAGCTAAGGATATTGTTTCTAATGTATATGTATGTGTGACATATGCACACCTTCAATGGAAGGTCTTGCATTTAAGTTTTTTCCAATGTAGTCATCCCTTAAATTGAATTTAAATTTAATTAATTAAGATATTAATTTAAATTAACTAGCGCGAAAATACATAGTATGTCGTAAATGTGAGGCTTTTGTTATATAAACGAGGATTATTCAAAAATAGGCTATGTTGCTGACAAACTACATAACAAGAAAAGTGTGTTTACCATTTATTATATTAATATAAATAAATAAACAAAGATCAGATATGTCTATACATTTTTAGCAAACATTAGTACGAGAATTATTTATTACCATGTTCAGTTGTGTTAGTGATTCTACATCTCCATCCATGACCTCAGTTATGTTGGAATTGAGAAATGCTTCCCATTCTTCTAATTCCATTGTAGAAGGCTCTTTCACTGTAAGTCATATACAAATTAATCTTAACTGCCTAAAAAAGTCACAGAAATTAATAAAAAAACAAACCTTCCAGATTTTTGTCATTCTTAAGAACGCTATCATTATCAGCAACTTCAATAACATCTTCTGTTTCCTCTATAACTTCATTCTTCTCAACATCTTCATCTTTATCTTCTTTAGAGCTGATTACTTTGTCTTTATCTATACTAGAAACTTCTAAATTCGGTTCACTAGTACGACGTCCTTCAGACTTTTTATCAAAACTTCTACTAAAATGGAATGATCTTTTTATACTTCTTGTTAATCTGTTACCTCCACTACCAAATCTAAGTTTATCTCTTGAGAATTGCAATATTTTCTGTTTATAAGACGGCGGTACACTTTTACTTAAACCCGAACTAACATCACTGCTGCATTTTGTCGAACTTTTAGGATTCTCAAGGCTATGGGAAGCTGTATCTCCAGATTTTGCTTTCTGTTTAACCTCAGGTATATCTTCTGCATCATTAACAATTTCGATTTCATCCATCTTATTCAAATCAGGTTTTTCTTCTTCTATTTTGTGCATTTCATGTTTCGGATTTACTGTCATTAATTGAGCCATATTCCTTTCTAGATTGCAAACGACCAGATTCGAGTTATTCATCACATTGAATTCGTGACGTAACAGTTTAGCATTAACAGCAGTGATTGGTTGAGATTGGTCTTCATCATCAGTTTTAAGACTATCACGAACACTAAAGGCACTTGTTGCTCGGACACTGTCATCATCAGACATTGGTACACACTCCATAGCTTGCATCACACCTTTAACATTGCGTAAGTCATGTTCTCTTCCTATTTTGATTGCCTCGGTTTCAGATTTTGTATTTCTGGAATTAATAATAAAATTTTAATATAAAACATTATTTAAAAACATTTTAAAATAATAGTAGGATAATAATTACTTTGTATTACTGCTTATTTTATCTCTTTGTAGTTGTTTTGCCTCTTGCTGGCTATGTGTTAATGGTTTAGTAAATGGTGATTCACTTTGGACATCCTCAGGCAGTATAAGTATGTGTCCTAATACAAATGGATGCTCCAAAATTTCAGGCCAACTCATTCTTTTACCAGGATCTTTATGCAATAAACCCTGAAAATATGTTAGAAAAACAATCATTATAAGTTAGCTGTCGCCCGAGACTCCACCTATAAGGAATTAAAAAAAATCAAGTAACCCATGTATGTCAAGATTATCCTCTAAATCTATGGCAAATTTCATCCATCCATCCATCTAAAGTTTTATATGAGCATTTATAATAATAGTTAGGAGTAAGATTAATATAATACCTGTAAAAATGATCGGGCTTCCATGCTGATAAAACTAGGCCATTGTACAGGTTTGTGTCGAATCATGCGGACAAGCTGCCAAATGGACATTGTGCAAAATGGCGGCTGTCCAGCCATCAGCTCATACACAATACAACCTAATGACCATAGATCTGCCTGAAAGTAGTTAGATTGTATTGGAGTCAAATTGCTTAACTCACTGTGCGGGTGCGACCCATGGTGGGTCTTGGCCTCCGTCACAATAGAATTCACTACATAATAATTTGATTTTATTCTATAAATTCTATTACATAATTCTAATTGTTGCTTGTAACTTTGTCCATGAGGAATTTAAAAATACTAACTACTATAGCCTTTTATAAGCTATGTAACTCAGCAATAACATGGTTTTTTAATCATGAAAGTTTGATTAAAATTGGTCTAATAGTTTTTGAGTCATTTCAATACATACAAAAATACAAATCTTTCTTTTTTTAAATACTACTATACTAGCATAGATTTGTCAATTTAGCTTTGGTTTATTTGTTTTATGGTATGGTACACATTTTTATTAACACTAAAATTATTTCTGATACCTGATGGTCATATGGTTTCTCATCAATTAACTCTGGGGCCATATAAAGTGGAGTTCCTTTGATTGAGGTCAGAATATGTGTAGCATTAGTCATAATGCGAGCTAAGCCAAAGTCACACAGCTTTGCTCGGCCAGAACTGTCCAGTAGTACATTCTGAGGCTTTAGATCTCTGAAAAAGTTTTGACATCATCATCATCATCATCATCATCTCCTTATCCTATCCCCGTAGGGTCGGCGCAACAGGTTTTTGTCCTCCACATAACTCTATCATACGTCATCTCAGTCATCACTCCCTTTTTGATCATGTCACCTTTTACACAATCCATCCATCTCATTCTAGGTCTACCTCTACCGATGTACCCTTCCACACTCATAACTAACATTCTCCTTGTAACATGCGATTCATCCCTCCTCATAACATGACCATACCATGCTAACCTTTTACTCCTAACCTTCTCTACTATTGGGGCTACTCTCAAACTTCCTGACATATCTTAAGTAATATTTTTTAATTAAGGATTTTCACGAAATACTTGGAAGTTATAATTGTATTGACACACTATAAATGTTTATGTTTATTAATATTACTGTTAATAAAACATAAATAAAAACTATCATACCTATGTAAAACTCTATGAGAATGTAAGTAATATAGTGCTGATACTAAATCCCAGGTTATTTTCTTAACCTGTTCTTCATTTAAACATCCTTCTTTAGCAAGTATGCTGTGTAGTTCTTTCTCAGCATATTCTGTCACAACAACTAACTCGGATTCTGTGTCAAAACTATCAATCATCCTTATTATGTTAGGATGATTTAGTTGCCGCTGAATATCACATTCTTGTCTCAAATTTTTCAAATCTTTCGGCGACCGCCCTTTCTGTAATCATAAAGTTAGGCATTATAAAGGGATATGAAACAATATAAAAATTTGCATACGCCACGTACCTTTCTTATAACTTTTAGAGCTACTATTGCATCGGATTCTTTGTGTTTGGCCTTAAATACACGACCAAAAGAACCTTCTCCGATAAAAGAAATAACGATATAACTATCCATATTTACAAAGTGTATATTCAATTAAAAAGTAAAACATAGAATTTTTAGGTTCTTTCAATGTTTTCTCATCAATAACATAACTCGATGTTAATTACACACTATCACAATTGAAATTATACTTTTAATGGTTTAAATGTTTTCGCAACATGATTTCTTTTGTGTTTTAAATCCAAGTAATATATAGTGTAAAACCTGTTTTACAAGAATTTTAAACAAACAAAACAAAGCAAACTTCAAACTTCAAATCCTGGAAATGTCAATTTGACAGAATAACTTTTTTTACTGTCAAATGACGCAGCAATCGATACAGATAACGCAGCGACAAGTGTTTTTATGCTGTTTTTAACTAATTTAAATTGAAATGTCTACAAAAAATAATTTCAAAGTTAAAAGCATTTTAGACAGGCTCTTGGGTAGTAAAACTTAAGAAATGTCTAAAGTCTAATTCTCGCCTTATTATACTATGAATATTTATTTATAATAAATCGAATTACAATAGTGGAAATGATAAACTGCTTCATACATTATGTTTTATTGCTACATGTCGTTTTAGCTTTTATCTTGTTCAAAAGAAGTTATTCCAACTACTTTTAGATTTATGATGTTATCGGTTTTAGCTTACGAAAAAAAATCGCGTTTTATTAATTTTACTAGAACAAAACTGTGATAATTTAAAACAAAACAATAGCTTAGATTTCATTATAGTTTACGATTTCACATATTAAAAAAACAGTCCAAAAAACTGTTACTTTTCGGTTTCGTAATCTAATAAAAACTAATTTTTGAAACTGAAAAAGCATACCTGCCCAATACAAATTAGATTGGACAATACTTTAGAAAAAAAATAGTAAAATGAAAAGATTGTCTTTTCGGAATTCCCACTTATTTGACTAGATCAGTAGTATTAGATTTTGAAGGGATTCTTATATTATATCCTTTAAAGTGCTTAAAAAAAGACAATTTGAATAACAACGAAGTGTAGTTGAAAAAAAATGATGTATGGTATATTGTGATAAAATGATCTAATTTTACGTCTGGGCTAACACAAGGTTATAACCATCAATTTTGTTAGGAGCCCATCACAAAAATAACACGTATACCGTCATAAAGATAAAAAACGAATATAATTTCTAACAACTTTGAGTTAGAAAGAAAACTATTAATTCTATTGTTATTTATGAGATCTATTTATAATATGATATTTAAATTAAGATCATTGTATAAAACAAAGTTTATGATTTTACTATGAACAGCATTTAGTTTCAGGATAATAGAAAAAGAAATGTTTTATATTTCCCTGTTTTTTTTTTTCAATCTTATTACTATTACTGTGTGGTAAAGATACTTATAAAATCAGGTCATTGGTTTGTGCTTTTCGTAATTCGCTTCGGGTTGCTAGGTTGACCGTAGAGTTACTTAACTTTCCATGTCCAATTAGAATTAAAACATTTAACGCAAATTACTCATAAGAAATCATGTTGTCAACCCTTTCATGACTCTTGATGAAAATGGCATAACAATTTTTGTTTAGATGTTTTGGCAGTGGAAAGTCACCGTTGACGTTGGAAAACTTCAGCAAAAATACGTTTTAAGCTCCTTTGTTTTTTTATAAATCTGTTTTAATTAGAAATTATTGAGATTGATGTTGGACCTATTTTCAATGTGTTTGCATCTCGACGGTATTAAAAACTTTACGAAATCAGAAAGTCGTAAAACGTACCAGGAATGAAGAAATTTTTGAAACTCTTTAAAATTACTTACACTAGAAAACATTTTATCTACGTGAAATACTAACTCAAGGTTTACAATTGTAGCACTGGTATACAAAATGCAAGAAACATCATTAGTCACGTTCAAGACAATTAAATTTCAGCCAATTCCTGTAACATTTGTTTAAAATTAGTGTTAACACGAGTAAACAAATTAAAATACACAATTCGACGTTGTGCGCAATCGTATTTATGAGTATGCGGCCACACCCATTCGGGATGCTATCGAAATGTTAAATTAAGAACAACCTGTAGATTAAATTCTTTATAAATCTTCGGACACATTAAACAAGCAACGGAGACCGCGGTATCGACATTAAAAAATCGAAAAAATCCGGCCAACGTTTGTTAATGCTTTGTTGTCTATGGTCTATTTATAACCGATTATTCGGCAACCAACTGTACGACGTACCTAAAATTCGGGATCGTATACTAAAGTTGCCAAGCGCTCCACGTTATATTGGACAATTCCGTGCCGCAACTTTTACCGAAATACACACGGACAGAACTGATTCCATTAGCTTCAAGTCAATTAAATATATGTATTGTAAACACATTGCCTATTGTAAAGGGAGTGTCCCCTTTAAAAGATTAGCTTTATGTGCCACAAGCATCATACTGATACACTACAATAAAAAATAGATAAAAAATTAATTACGTTCCTATTTTTTGCCGATAAAGTGTAATTTTTTTTAATATTTATCAATCTTAAGCTCCACTATCGGCGAATAAAATCCAAACTAATACTGCCTATCGACTTGGGCGACCTAGGGGCGAATTCTTTTTCTGATAAAAATGAGGTATGTTATCTTCGGGTCTTATGATGCCAGTCTGTGGCTATAATCATATACATGCTGTTGTAATCGTTATCATTCGTTTAGTTGTTAAAAACAGATCGATTAGATAGAAAATATGCGAGACCGGTGGATTCCTAAACTACCCGCGCCCATCGCCGCCCACGCTCTGTCTCGTTTGTTTACAGAATTGTGCACGCCAGTAAAATAATATGTTTTAACTTGAAATAAATGCTTTCGTGCTCGACTGTACAGCGGTATGTTGTTTTATTGTGTCCGCCAAGTCCGCCAGATTCTAGAAACTGACCATCTGATCGAGATAGTGTCTTCTAAGAAACTCTTCGTTTATAATGTTTAAACTAGTGATTTTTTCTATTCAGATTTTTTAAAGAATTAATAACTGCTTTTTTAACAAAATTATTATTTTTTCCTTTGATTAAACAAACTTACGTGCTTTTTACCGTGCTATATGAATGTTGCATTTTTATTGATAAGGGCTTTTTTATTTACGGCACTGTTTCTAATTTCATTATTTTTGGAGCCTGGTCAGAAACATATAAATCGTGTTGCGAAAATATATCGAATTAATTTCTTTGGATACACCAGAAAGGGATTAAAAATTAAGAAGGGATTAAGAATTAAGCTGATTGGATCTCCTCCAGGCCAAGGTTTTTACATTTCTTCATAGACTATATATTCTGATACAAGATAACGTTATTTAAAAGCGTTCAGTTATTTTAAACGTATTACATCTATCAATCAAAATGTATCAATTTCAATATTAATCAGATGTTATAAATTATGTCTTCAGTTTGTACTACTTTTGGTGAGCTATATTCTCTCTCGAGTAATTTTCGTTAGTGGAAGAAACAGACGTTCTAATAAAATTACGCGTTTAAATTCGTGTGCAGGGATATACGCCAGTTCACTAAAATTGTTATGTATTCTATAACTATATAGTGAAATACATAATAACTAGGTAATAGTTACTTAATACTTCTAACCATAATTTGCTATTTCTTAACTACATTTTTAAAAATTATAACTCTCGAACATTTCACACTGTCAAATCTTAGTTGATGTCTGCAATCCAAAAAGTTTGATGTAGGATGTCCTTCCTATACTTTCCCAATAAACTTATCAATATCTATTCCATTACATTTTCTCCGAAATGGCTTAAAAGGCAATTGTTACTGCGAAATAAACGTTCACAGTCCTTCAAGAAGAACTAATATATTTAATGCAGACGCAATCACTTTTTGGATGGCAATAATAAATCAACGTAGGTTAAGATAATCGTACAAATGGTCGTTTTGTAGCTTCCACGAATTTATATAATTTTATGATCTGTTTAATTCAGTACTCGAGTAAGAAAAACAAACAGTCGAAAATCTCCTATCATTTGAGTATGTTCGTAAAAATTGGGATAAATTATAGCTTCTGACGTTTGCGTTGGCACTCGCCCATTGTTATGTTTGATATACCATTAAGTGGAACAAAAAAAACAAATCTTTAAGAGCTACGTTACCCTGGAACATATGCTTTAGTTTCTTTCCTTGATTTTTTATAATAAGCAATAGAAAGTTTTGCATGAAATACAATATGAGCCAAACTCACATTATCAAATTAATCTTTATAAAAAAATAATTTGTGAAATCATATTGAAGAAATAAAAACAAACTTATACGTACAAACATTGATACATAGGTTAAACGATATTAGTATAACGTTGTAAACAGACACCTCCCCTGCAGAGAAGACATCAACATTAAGGCAATCTAAGAAACGACACACATCAGATGGAAGACATTATTCTTGATTTTGATTAGTACAAGTGTAAAAATAAAGTACTTTTGAAAATCAATGATTTCGTATTATACGTAGATAATAAAGAGCAACAAGCTAAAGAAACTAAGTTTGGAAACAAATGACTAATGCATGATCTTTTGTTTTATATATTTTTTTTGATAAAACAAAAAGGACGAGGTTATTGAACTATGTTCGAAAAGTACGTTATTGCTTTTCATTAGAGACGTAGCCGGTGCCAATTTTCCGGCTAGTACCGACTCCGGCACCCGCTG
>NW_013527915.1:444534-454822 GCF_000836215.1 Papilio polytes
TCGTAAAGGGAGAGTCTGCGTGCGCTTTGATGGTTGTGTACAAATGATAAATGCTAAAGCTTAAAAGCTTTGAGTGATTGAGTTTGATTTATATGTGAAATGATGAATAAATGTCTTCTCTTAATGTTATTCTCTTAAATTTATTAATTACTCTTACCTTTACACGTTCTTTCTAACCTTCTAGTCCCTTCTCATAATTTTTGTCTCTATTTATTTCGTCTTGGATCTTCTTTGCGTTGTGCAAGACATTAATAAAGGAATCAGTTGAAGGTCATACGGGTTAAAATATACATTCATATAAATATCTTGCAGAATCCCAGGCGCTTTTTCTCGATTATCGATGAGGAGATATTGGCAAGCCATTCCATTTGATCTCAGCTCGAAGGTGTATTCTATAGACAGACTGGATGTTGAAGGTGTCTGTAACAAAAACAAATACACGCTTATTTTGTAAACATAACGTGAACGGAAAACATATGTTAATACTTTTAAATAAACAACTTCTTCTTTGTATTTCTGAGAATCCATCATTATATTTAATACGTGAAGCGAAAACTTTGTACACCTTTTTAAGGAAATTGCGCTTACAGATGAATGTGAAATTTGACACAACTCAAGTTGATGTTGGCTAGAGATAATGACTAATGAGATTTAAAAAAAAACATTTGGTTATGTTCGAATTTGGACTATTCGACGACCAGCATTATTTAATTCTATATACGGGTCTTGAAATAGTCCAATTTTGAAGCTACAGGAAAATTCCATTCTAAAAGATCTTTTATGTGTTCAGATAGATTTAAATTAAAGGTCAAATATATGTTTTTAAAGTTATTATGTGCGATGTCTTGTATCTCTCTAGGTCACCGTTAATCGTTAAATGTTAAATGTATTTTTTATTTATTCCTGCTGTCTCAACGCACATAAAACGTAATTATAAAATCAAGAATGTTCCGGTCATTTTTAATATTTACAGCTATGTAAAAATGTTTATAATAATGTTGTTCTTTTCAAACCTCGAGAGTAAATGTAAATCATAAACGGCTATACGAAAAACGGTCTGAAAGCGAGCGTGAGGTAAATGACGAAGCGAAAGCGCGCCGCAAGCGCAGGGCGGACAGCGGGCGGCGGACGCAGGGCGAGCGGCGGGTGTGGGGCGCAGGGCGGGCGGAGATTATAGCACCGCACGCTTCGCTTGTTTACGTTGTGCCTGACCACGTTTTCGACTAAAAATACGTCTGCATCCTGCCGTTTGGGCCTCTCGCGATTGGCCGGCGCTTGCGCAGGAAGATGAGGACTCGCGTACTCCCTCCGACCCGATCCCTCGCCCCGCGCCCACGGGCCGTTATTTTATATGAAAGTAACCGAAAGGCCGTTCTCGTAAAGAAGCAGAAAATAACCCTGAACGTAAGCAGCAGCAGTCCGCAGGCCAGTCGTGTTGTGCGTCTCACAGTGTTAACTAGTGACATTAAACATGGTTCTGGACACAGAAGATTGGGTAGGTGTCCCTTAATTTTTGTTTTGCATAGAACCTCCGAAAATATATTTTAATTAAAAATATTTTAAATATGCGTTTGTTGCGTTTATTAAAACATAATACAAACATAAAAATAAAAGAAAACATGGATTTATGATGATTAAATTTTACAATATAAACTTTACTGAAATTAGGTAGATTTATTTCAATTGTTAGAAATTTTAGTAAAATTAAAAGTTTTTTTTGTAATCTTTAAACAAATCTAAATAACACCAAAATTGTCAACTGATTTTATTTAAATAATACACTTTTGATGCAACAATGAAAAACAATCAAGTAATAATTGTCTTCTATTTTTTTTAATAATCTATACTCATTGCAAATTATACTCATACTGTTGAAAATATTTTTCTTTTATTGTAATATGTGTTGATATACAATATACACATTAGTGCTATGTTAGGTATTAAAAAAGTCAGTAAATCATAAAATTAACATTAAGAAAACAACTACTAATTTTATTTTGAAAATTCTGAAAAACCCGAAAATTTTGATCATTACAAGTAAGAAGAAATGAAAGTTTTTGCTAACATTTATTATAATACAGGCAAAAAACGGAATAATGTTGAACTTATGTATTTAAATGAATTAAAAGGAAAAAAAAAACTGAAGTTCAATAAAACAAATTGCACACACAGCCTAATCCAGTTTTAGTTTCAGTAGTGGTTTTATAATTTTTTTAAGTTTAGGATTTTTAAAGCTTTATAGCTCTGACCTGGTTTAAATTGAATTAAAACAAGATTTTGTTAATACTCTAAATAGTCTAATCCAAGATCTCGCAATACCAAGGCATCTATTTTTGTTTGAATTGGACGTAAAATAACTTTATTACGTCTCGAAACATGCCTGCTTCCCAAAAACTTGTGCTATGACCTACATAGATCAATTTACATTTACAAGAATATGTGGCAACAGTTTTTATTTGTGTTTACCGACTATAATGTGTTTCTTTATGTTTTAGGCCGATGAGCTGCCCCCAGAACAAATTGCCGGTAAGTAAAAAGACATATTTCCCCACATTTTGTCATCGGAAAAGGTTTTGTTTAAGATAAAAGCTTTAGAAAAGTTTTATGAATTTTTCGAAATTTTTTTTTAACATCTGTAAGAAAATATGCGCATATTGTATGTCGTGAACAACTTGTAAATAGGTTTTTTGAAAACATCTAATCAATATAAAACGTCTTTAGGTAACAATACTCTTTATGATATTAGTATTGATAAAGATGAAAACATTTTTATCCTATCCTGAACTGGAATACTAAACAGTTTGTAACAAAGCCGGATGCAAACTTACAAACTACCAACTTATTATTAATTTTCGGCAGAATTTTTTATTGTTATCAAGATATCGCAGGAAATTCGCAAGCTCATATTTGGCCTCATTCCAAGAACTCAATGAGGCTTGACTTCATAAATTACACAGACAGGGGCCTCTTATAATAAATTCGTTCTACCAAAACTTGTGTGGGTTTAATTATTCTAACAGGAATAGAACAAAAATTCACAATACGGGGTGTGGCATTTTATATTTATGTATTTTGTGACTTATTACATTTATTTGGGGACTCTCTGCCTTACGTACTCATAAAAACATAAGATATTTTATTTTAATGAATAATTTGAAAACTTAAGCATTTTCCAGTAGTTACGTAAAGTGGAACGTGACAATTCTACCAAGTATTTATAAATGCCTCATTTAATCAACACCACACTGTTAAAAAATCATTACCTTCGTCTATCAAAGTCAATTAAAGAAGCCATTATATTAACAAACTGTTATGAATAATGTAAACGTAAACGTTGACTGCAATTTAACTTAACTCTAATTTAAAATTTGACTAGAACCAGATACATTAACCAGTTAAATTATGAAATATGAACTATCCGGTTACAATAACAGTTCGGAAAACTAAAATAACAGTTATGAAAACGTATACAACTTTCAACGAAATCGATATTAGCGGATAAAAGGATGGTTTAACTCAAAATTATTAGGTAATAATAGTTTTATTTACATTAATACCTTGGCATTAAAATGGTACATTAACGTTCAAAGATTAAAGATTGTTTGTTATTAGCGAAACATAACAGCGGGCAGGTTGTTTGGGCGAACGGCGGCGGCGTGGTAACACGCTTGGAGTGAAGCCAACGGGCCGCAGTGTCAGCTCACGGGACACGTCATTGTTTAGTTCAATACCACGAGGAAAATTCTCCAGTTATTCCGATTTTACGTTAAACAATCCAGTACTTGATTGACAACTGGCTTTTAGGTTATCATAGATAGCAATCCACATTCCGCTGTGACTCTTCAAGGGTAGGAAAGTAAACAATTTGACTTTACTGCAACTGTTTCTAGTACGTTTTGATTAAGCTACCTAGAATAGCGTTACACAAATCTTTCTCATGTGCTTTTGTCATTGTACATCCATCCAACTTCTTACCTTGAATTTTATTATTGTTGCAAAAAGAGCTTGACGCTTATTTCAACAAAATAATAATTGCAATGTGCAATGTATTAATAATAATATAAGTAGAACTATTAACGTATAGCTGTTGTAGATACGTGTCCCCGATGAACTTTTAGTTTTCTTCCGTTCCAACTAGAAAGGATATACATATTTATAGACATATTTTTAAACTATCTTTCAAGTAATAATACGTTTTTTATCGTTTTCTTCTGAAAACAGTGATTCTTTTACATTTCTTACGCTTTTAATACATTAGTTAATAATTAATTTTAGTGTCATTCATCGTAATTATTCATCACGTAACGTCTGATTTAGAATAGACGCTAAATAATTGGAACAAGTGTTTAATCAATATTTTAATATAATTATCGGATATGATGATTAACATGTGTGACGCGAGTATACTATTTCGAGTTAGCCAAGTATTTGATATAAATCAAATGGAAATGTAAACATTAAGGATAAATGCGGCGCCAAATGCACTGCATATTGCAGTTAAATGTAACATTCGTAGTGTAAATTGATTAATGTTGATATTAATTTTAATTAGCACGAACTTAATCACCTTGTCGCAGTATAATTTTATAAATTACTAGCTGTTGCCCGCGACTTCGTACGCGCAATATATAAATAAAGAAATATAGCCTATAATATGCCCGTCTATGTTAGCTACCCTTCAGTGAAGGTCCGGTCGAAATCGACCAAGCCGTATCGGAGATTACTCGGAATAAACGCGGCTTGCGGACGTTATCATCGACGCAAATACATCACCTTTCCGAAATCTGGAATTTTTCTTTTGTTATTACAAACAGACGCTTCAATTTTATTATACGTATAGATAGATAATACATTTGATTAAGCACTTAATGTAACCTTTACAAGTCACTTCGGAAACCCCGCAGTTTCTTAATTTAGTTATACTAAATTATTTTTATATTTTTAACTTCAATGAATGTAACTTTCAGCCTTCTTTATTTTTATTATTATATTCTAAAATGATTAAGCATAATAAAACATCATTAATAAAACGAAGGATTTTTTTTAATACCGAGTAATTTACTCAGTTTATTTTCATATTCCATATTCTATTGCCAGGAGTGTTAAATATATTTCAATAAAAAGCATGTAATGACGTTGATCTTGTCCTCGTTTCGAGTACCGCGTCCCGATTGAAGGTAGATAATTAATAAACAGCTAAAATCTGGAAAGAAAGTAATAAAACCCATGAATCTTTGACGCGTCTGCCAAGATGTTGACGATTAAAATTAACAACTCCACCCAGGCGAAAATAAAAGACGAATTTTATAAAAGTGTTCCCCTTGCCAAATTACTGTTGGACAGCTGCGAGCGTACAAACTCCAGCCTACGTTCTTTTATATCAGATGAAAATATTTTTATACTTCATACAAAACGTTGAATTTAATTGGCCGATAAATTTTTATCTTCAGTTACGGTAACAGGTGTACGTTTTATGAAGGAAAATCATAATTTCAAGCTTTTATTAGCTTCACCCATACTCATTCTCTGTCTTCAAGTAATATTCTTTTGACACAATATTTAAACACTTCAGAATAACCAATTTGTAAAGTTCACAGATAAAACATATCAGGAGTTTACTTACACCAATTTATTATTCTTATTAAGCTCAGTATATAACTGTTTTTTTTTTGTTACAATTGTGAGTAGCAGTATACAACAATATGAATCGAAAATAAAAGAAATCTTTCAAGTAGGAAAAGAATGCATAATTTATTTTTGATCATAGTTACAGATGACAAAGATTATAGTAACAGATTTGATAATTGCGCTTTTCTCCTACTATTAAAGTATTCTTTTTGTCTATAGGATGTTTCGAAATTAAGATACATTGTGCTGAATACCAACGCGTATTTAAATAAAATCTCCAGAGAGACAGATTTTTGTGATGAAAGAACATTTCAACATTGTATCGTCTACGCGCGTCACGGGAAAGCGTCGAAAGAGTTTATTTTCGTTAGCAACATTTGATATCATTTTATTTTTAAACAAAGTGACGCACGCGCCCAAATCTCACAGTCGGGGTAATCCAGATCAAACTTTATAACTGTCCACGATCGTCAGCGTTCATAATAAATTATCTTAAGGCCATCGTTTATTAAGATCGTAAATCACATGATATACTAGAAAGTTGCTTAGAAAACCCAAGGGAAAAAGCGTAATATTCTGAGTTAATGTTTCAGTGGTACAAGGCACTAGGCCTTGAACCCGACGTTGCCTAAAGCATTTGTAATGATATCATCAATAGAAACACCATGTTTTTATAAATCAAATACTTTTAAAGCACCTTTATTTAGTGTCCAAAATCCTTGTAAGTAATTGATGTCTCATAAGATTACTTACTCTTTGTTAAAAATCATAACAACAACAGAAGCCAAAGATTTTGAGGCGATGAACTCGACAATATTAGCGCTGTAGGTAACAGCCGTATAATTAATTGTAAATATTAAAAAAAAAGAATGAGGATACAAGTAAGCAGTAAGAGTCTATTCGACCAGTAACATCAATATCCATAAGTCGTAGGCGCCCAATTATGGAACGAATAATTATAGGAAGGATAAGAAAAGCCCACTAATCAGAAAGAAATCTATGTAGAATTTTGAACTGGCCAAGTCTGTTTATTTTTATGTTACTGTTGAGCATACCAGAGTCTTGTAATACTTGAAAATGTATGTTTTCTTTTAGTAGCTCACATAACATTTCGGATCGTCTGACACACTAATATTGACATTTAACATCCAATTGCGATTAAGAGATTTATGTGTCAGTAATTTACAGTTTTCGTTGATTATTTATCGGCGTCCTATTTACTCGCACACGCAGCGCCGGTGCACCGCGCTCGCCGCGCCTGTTGCACGGAAATAGCTGCGTTGCACAACTTATTCGCACTGCATTTCGGAGCATTGAACCTCTGTTCTAATCCCATCTGCACCCGTCGAGCGGCCAGTGCGACCGTTTTTATTGCTAGCGCTGCACCGCTATTGTCCTTAAAAAATTTGAAATCAGAAATTAATAAGTTTTGTTAACCGCATTTATTCAGTTTAATTCCGTCCATCATGAGCACGCTAAACATCGAGGGTACGACATTCAACGGTCTTGACTTTCCAGTACACTCTGTTGTTATTGCGTAACCTCGAGGTGATATTAACTTTGTGCCGTTTGTTCCAGTCCTCCGCAAGGCCTTCGACGGCTTCGACCACAACCGCTCGGGCAGCATCCCATGTGACTTCGTCGCGGACATTCTCCGGATGATGGGACAGCCCTTCAACAAAAAAATCCTTGAAGAACTCATTGAGGAAGTCGATGCTGACAGTGAGTATTCACGTTAATATGGACGTGAAGGTGTGCCATTCCTCGCAAACTAAATTGTTACCAAAGTGTTTTTCTTTTTCTATCAGAATCTGGCCGTCTCGAGTTTCCTGAGTTCGTGACTCTGGCTGCTAAGTTCATCGTTGAAGAGGATGCTGAAGCCATGCAAAAAGAGCTCCGCGAAGCATTTAGGTTATACGACAAGGAAGGTAAGACAATTTCGTTTTATTACAAATTACTTTTGTGAAATCCCAGGGTAAATGTTTATCGTATACTGTAATAGAACATAATATAGAATAAGTTTTGGTGTCACTTCTTAATTTGTCATGATGTGTTAACCTCTATACCTTCATCTGTTTACCCAAAATGTCTCATTACTTTTGGCAAAAATGTTATCGAAGGATCAGTAACTCGTTTATTTTGATTAGTCTTTGGTTTAACGTTTCGGTATGAATACGACTCATGAATGTCATATTTGCAGGCAACGGTTACATTCCCACGTCGAGCCTGCGCGAGATCCTGCGCGAGCTGGATGAGCAGCTGACGGACGACGAGCTTGACGGCCTCATCCAGGAGATCGACACTGACGGCAGCGGCACCGTTGACTTCGATGGTAAATACTTTTAACGAATTAAGCCATCGATAGCTTATTTCATCATCATCAGCCTTTATTTGCCCGACGTTGGACTTATGGCCAATGTCTTTCCAAATAAATACCAAATAATGCGGTCTTCCACCTTTCGCATCGAACAAATTCCCGCCCGAGTCTCTCGAGATTACAATTTAATGAATACAGATTGTTAGGCGTCTCTGTTCCAACAATAGTAAAGTAAGGTCCGTCAATATAGTCAGACAACCCGTTAATGTATCAATTTTCTGACGAAATTTTAGTCACCCGTACAGGAATTTTAGACATGCCATTGGATAGACAGATTGTAGATAATGTCAAAGTAACACAGCACTTATGCTCATTTTGTCTTGTCACAAATCTCATTATATTTTACGCTTTTTCCAGAGTTTATGGAGATGATGACCGGAGAATAAACATCAAACATCAACGTTACTCTTTATTTATACTTACGGTTTAACTTAAGGATACCTTCTTACATTTCAATACTTCAACTTTTCGAGGCTTGAGGAACATTGGACACCAAAACACATAACTACATTTACAGCAACATATTGTATTTAATATAAAAGTATTATGTATGTATTGTACAAAATAATATTTGCTCTCGTCTAATTGATGTGTGTGGCTGAGTAATGTTTATATCTACTTATTAATAAAACTTTTAATATACTATCGTAGTTTTTTATTTCAAAAATTGACTATTTTAATTGACGAGGCTGTCACTCATTCAGCTGGGCCAGATCAGTGGGTAGAATAAAAGGATGGATGTGGATAAAGAGACCGATGGGTGATGACTACAAAATTTTAAAACTTTATTAGGGGAAAATAAAATGTTAAAACTCACAGTCCCGAGAGGACGCTTACCTTCTAAGCTCTGGACAAATAAAATAAAGTGGGCTATGCTAAAAGCTACAGTAGAAAACAAAAACACAATAATTTATACCATACAAGAGCCTGTGGTGGGGTATGGTATATTCTAATCATATAAAGTGTGAACTTCAGCTAAACTAGACAGGTTCATCTACATGATAGCATATCGCAACAACTTGTTTCGATTTCGTGTCACCCCTAGTGTTAAAATATGTAAAAAAATATTCTATAATTTATTTAAATTTTGTTAATGTCTTAATGTCATGTAATATTACATTTAAGAAGTAAAGTAATGAGTATTCCACTTTAAAGTCGTCTGCAAATATTTCTCGATAATTTCGATGACATTTTTCTTTCGATTGGATACCAGCCAGATACAAGTTATAGGCTATTTAAAATATAACTCTTTCAGTAGACCATTTTATTGTCGGTTTTTTGTTTCATATACACTTTTAGCATCTTATGACATGGAACAGATATAAAAATATTTTCAATGCAACGCAACTAAAAATTTTCAAAGTATACCAAACAGAAGCTAGCGTTTTTCTTTTGATGAGAAATGTTTGTATATCATACCATACATAATGAAACTATGCAGTGTACTTTTGTATGTGAACGTAGGTTTGCCACATTGATACATATTGCCATCCCTCTCAATTATTATGTAAAAGAACCAGATAGCAAGATAATTTTGTACGGATCTTTCGGCGTTGAAAATGCAGACACTGGACATTTACAAATCCGAGTGATAACTTTGTGATTTTCTTAAATAAATGAAACAAGCATATACAATTCGTATTTTGTTTATTTAAATATATGAAATATTTCGAATAACTTAACGAGTCTACTTAAAACGTAGACTTGCCTTAAAGTTTAAAGTAAGTAGAAGTAATATTGAAAAGATATAAATTATTATAGATGAATAGGAATGAATCGTTGTTTTACAAAAGTTTACATAGAACAGAAATAATAACATAATTATATAATACAAATTAAATAAATCAGAGATGAATTTATTGAAAAATTACAGTCAATTATCATAAAACTTCGCTCAATTATTTTATAAAAAAAAAATTATTTAGGTACACAGTAACATGTACGGTTTGATTTTCACTAAATTTTTTTCAAGATTTATTTTACTTGCATTTTGTCAATCTCGAAGAAAAATCTCTTTGTCATTTTAAGGAATGGAAATACTTTCAAGAAAAAACATGTATCAAAAATATAATTCCATAAAAAGATCCCAAAATTATAGTTACAAAAAATAAATACATATTTAATTAAAAGCATTGCTTCTTTCGATAAGTTTTCGTAAAACGAATTTAAGAAGGCTTTTCGCAATTAGGAGAAAATGCAAAATAAATATTATTCATCACAATTTGTGTAATAAATTAATGGCACATATTGTATTCACATGTTTTGAAAATAGAGTAAGCTTAC
>NW_013527915.1:454895-457133 GCF_000836215.1 Papilio polytes
AATGTCATTCTACTAAAAATAGCAACAATTTTTCGTTTGTGTCATAGAGTAGTTGTACAATAATATTCTGACTGCGAGTACGTCAATATGAAAATGAAATACGAATATCGCACTCTACGTATAAAGTTCATTGGTAACGCTTCTAACAACTAAACAAGGATACACGAACATGTCACCTACCGTTTGTGAATTTCGTTAATTACGTGTTACGTGTTTCACAATCGATCGGTGGCATGTATGAAATAATACCACTAACTGTACATTTAGAAAATTAGTCTATGTACAACAGTCGCTTGATAATTAGTTATTAGTTGTACTTAAATAACGTACTATTTATTTTATATACGACGCATATTTTGTACAAACGTCTACGTAACGAAATGTGTTTTTTGTTAATTTTGCACAAATTAATCAGTAAGAAATGTATATGTATATAAAAGAATGGAGTCTAATAGAAAACTTTATAAAAATATTTTATGTCACATCGATGTATAAATATGGCACTAATGGGAGCTAATAAAATATATTTAAAAAGTTCAAAATCTCATTTTAAATCTGTTAATTTCTGCCAGCATAACTTCAGTCTGTGTATTTCCAATACTATAGAGCTTTAAATAAAAAAAAAATCGTCTCGCTTAAATTTATAAAAGCCCTTTGAAATAACAACCCCATAATCGAATACACAGAATGACATTTAGCGCTTTTCTATATCTATATTCTATACTATTATAATAAAGCGTAAACACACACTTCTTTGTTGCCTAAGATGTCAGCAATTACAGCATATTTTGAAATAATTCCTTTTTCAATAAAAAGCCCTACACTTACGTCACGCTTTAGGCTATATATTTTCACGCCATTACACTTAGGGAGCAAACATTTTGGCTAAAAACTCTAATGTGGGAAAGAGACCATAAGTTGCTGACACATCAAGCAAGCAAGGTTGCCATAGTTTGTCATCATGTCATTTTGACATTTGTAATTGATTATTCGACACATGTAAACAATATAATAAAATTTTCATAATTATACACGGATGAAGTCGCACGGGAACAGCTAGTTAATAATAGAGATTTAAATCTATCTTCAAAGATTATACATTCATACGAAATTTCCACAAATTAGCTTCTTGGCTTGAGATAGCAAGATTACATTAGATTCAATAAAACTACGGATGAGATCTCAATTTGAACTATGCTTTACCAAACTTCTCTGCCATAGTAGTCAAACAAACATTATATCACATTTTGATAAAAGTATTCATTTTAGAATGTTTTAATGATAATCAACGGATCAAGCGCCTATTTATCTTAACTATATATTTAAAGACAATAACTGAGCCATAAAGATTTTAATAATAAAGTCCTTACGGCTTTTATGTTACATATCTTACATAGATATTTATATAACAGTAAATAATTTACCCTAATGCTAACATCAAGTACATATATCTAATTTAGGACGTATCGTATTAAAAATTGTTTCTCTGCATTTCAATGCAATAAGAATCAACATAGCCCAAATATAATTACATCTAACAAATAAGTCAAAGCTAAATAATAATAATTAAATTACAAAATCTCATCACAACTAAAAATGTATTTTATTCTCTAAAAAACTAAGCTGAGATTTATTTGGTAAGATAATCTTACAATCGATTTATGTAAGGTTGTCGATAAACGCGAGGCAATAACGAGCTAAGCGGATGGTTTTTACGATTATAATTGGTATTTCTTTACTTAATGTAACGTGAATACTGATTGCGTAAATAGATCTTCGTTCTTGTATGTAGTCGGCCCCTCACTGATGCAACACTCGTATAACTCGTAATACTCTGAAAAATAGAAAAGCAAATATTAATCTTACTACAAAAATCTTACTATAAAAATATCTGGGTTATCATATTCTTAACTGAATATAATTCCTTTTTTACATCCAAACTGCTGTCTTGTTGATTGTTGGTCACTTTTAAATACCACAGTTTATTTAAAAAAGAATTAATTGTAGATAGAGGTAAAAAAGGCAAGTATCGAAATTATCTTCACGGTTATTAAAATCAAAGATTATACTATACAATTGTAACATAAATATGATCTTACCTATTTTCGCCGAATCGACACAATTGACTAGTAGATATACCGCGTTAATGCAGTATCGGTGGCGGCGGTCGGGTGCGGTTGTTGCTCGGCTTGGGTATGACTGGCGGCACAAGGTACGCCTTCTTAGTGGGCTTTGCTA
>NW_013527915.1:457470-460948 GCF_000836215.1 Papilio polytes
TTCATATTCGGTCGCTCCGAAGGACGCGAGCACGAGCGACGCCCGCCCACGCGCCAGGACGAACCGAAACGCCACGGATCATTCAACTGTCTTCCGTCCCTCGTCCTCATATCGTCTCTCGCCATCGAATTGAAATTCCCGCACAACCCGCACAATTTATTTTTATACGCACTGGATACGGTCACCTCTAAAAATCCATCTCCGTCCCAGAGAAGCTGCACCCCGATGTCAGATTTTAAAAGAACGGAACCGTTGCTTCGCATAATATCTGCTACTTTTTTAATTTTATGCGGCAGTGTCACTCTTTGACCGTTCACTTTAACGCGCATTTTGCGTCCCATATTTATTTTTGTGGTCCCAATACGCAACGTCGCCGTACGGGTCCATGAGGAATGTGAAGTATTTCTTGCGTCGTTCGATATTCTGATCGAGAAGGTGTGATTCGCGCAGTCCGATACTAACTGATATTTGCATGATCCTTGGAAACTATAAAATTTTCCATCAAAAGTTTTGTAGTGAGGATCGCCAAAGACCGTGCAAATACCATCGATATCCACACACTTGGGACAGCACTGGCCGGGAAGCTGTCGTAGGTTCTGGTCGGATGGACATGACAGCGGCGGACAGGTCTCCATGGCACATCTCGGCTCACCACCATGACATTCGCATGATTTACACGCGTCCAATTGCCAAATTTCTCCATCCTGAAATTGTTAAAAATAAAAATTACAACTTTTTAATGACTTTTGTCGAATCGTGTAATCGTTATCATCTCTAATGAGTAACTATAGAAAAACTAGTTTTCTAACAAAGTAAACTTTAGAAATCAGACGAAAACTGTAAAGCAGAAATTAATACCTGATAGGTAACACCGCTTACGACACAGGCAGCTTTAGCCTCTTCGACGTGTGGACATTCAGAACAGCATTTTCCCGGGGCTGGGGGTAACGCGCGTGCCCCGCAAGTCAGCACCGGGCATGTGTGCCGTGTGCACACCGTCGTACCATTCATGCACGTGCAGTCCGTGCATGGATCCACTGGAAACCGGCTGAGGTGTGCGTGGTACTCCTTCCCGATTATACAGGGCTTCGGTAACGAATTACCTAAACCTGATGACATTGAAATACTAATAATTAGCTAATCTTAAAGTAAATCTGTAAATCATTATAAATGCGAAAGTTTAGATGAATGGATGGATGTTTGTTAATTTGTAAGCTAAACGGCTCAACGGATTTCCATGAAATTTGCTATAGATGTGGATGATAATCTGGAAGGACACATAGGCTACTCACTTTTGTTTTTTAATTCAACGCGGATAGAGTCGCAGGCGAAATCTAGTAGCAAATGATAAAGAAGACAAGTGAGCACGTTTTTGTCATGTCTTTTATTCCATGGTTACAAACAAATCCACATTGACCCTCCTCAACGTCTACTTTTCTTCCATGAAAGGTTTTTACTCCATTAGAAAAGCTTAATATTAAGATAACATACCAGGCAGAAATTTGTCGGACATAGGATGTGTGCAGCGCGGGCAGCATTCACCGGGCGGCGTGTGCTGATGTGCGGGCGCGCAGGGCAACACGGGGCAGGCGCGCTTGGCGCACGACAACGCGCCGTGCACGCAACGACACGACAGGCACGGCTCCTCCGGCACGCGCACATCGCGACCCTCGCCAACACGCTGGCCGTTGATCACACATTCTGAAGATATTAAAAATAAACATGTCATTATTATTTTTTTTATTTACAGTTTCTAACTAAAAATACTTCTAGTTTTATTTCTATACACTGTTCTAATCACTTTTTTCTAGCCTAGTTTTAAAATACATAAATTAGGTTAAAACCAAAATTAAAATTAAATCTGACTAGAACATGATTAAAACTTATATTAAAATTCTAAAATACCAAATTTTAAAAACTAAACATATACAATAAAACGTTAAAATAATAAACAAATTTAAATACAATTAATTAAAATTTAAAAGTAAAAATTTCAATACAAAACTCGGTAAAAATGTACACCCTAAAATCTTATACTTTACAATAGATATGTTAAACTTTGATACAATAAGGTACGTACATAAAGATCCAGCCTACTCTAAGCAATTTTAAAATATTTAGGTAACTGTTAACCAACTCTGAATGCAGCTGTAACTCATCGTAAGTTAAAACAACACGCTATGCTGTAAATAATTGTAATTTCATAATAAGCGTGCCGTTGATAATAAAGCGCTTTGTAGATTGCACAATAGTAATCTGATTACGCCAACACAATGAGCATCAAAGTTCCGTTGTAGGGAGTCGGTTATCAGTATTATCTAGTGACATAACGAGAAGTACGCATATCGTCCACACGCCACGCGCCGCTGTGTCCTCGGATAAACGTTTCCTACTAGCAATATCTACAGCAAATCGTTAAATGTTTAAATAAATATATTGCAAAAATATTTTACTATTCTCGTTTTTATGGTTTATTTAAATAACCTTGTATGTTTAGAATGACGATTATTTGTGTAACAGTTGAGATACTCGAAGACATTCCAATTTAGCCAGCTACGTATCATTAGCTGCCAGATCTTTGCTTTGCTTATAATTTTATGTTACATATTCAATCTTTTCAATACAGATTTATTAACAATACTAGCTTTCGTCCGCGACTCCGCCCTCGTGTTAAAAAAGTAAGTAAGCAAAGTAGCCTATGTGTTCTTCCAGACTATGCTCTGCGTCTTTGCCAAATTTTATCGAAATCCATTCAGACGTTTAGGCGGCAAACTCCAACAAACATCCATCTATACTTTCGCATTTAAAACACTAGTCTGATTCAATTCGAATTCAGACGATATCGTAATTTGACTGAACTCCCTTGTCAGCAAATCTCCGTTGAATTTAAAAACTTTTTCCAAAGTTGTAAAAATTCTCCGAATAATTTACTAATAGAAGATTCAACCTTAATAAATATATCTGTAACCTTAACATTTGACTCGCCAGTTCCGTTTCAAACGGACAATGAATACAATGAAAGAGGCGAATAAATCATCGTATCGCCATTTGTTTAATCATATCATGTAAGATGTATAATTTATGGCTATTAAAGAAACATTTTATTGATACACATAGGTCAGAGGTTTCAAAATGGAAGCGACGTTTGCATTTTTATTTTCGTTATCGCGGAATAAATTTTTGGTGCTCTTTAGAATCTGTAGATTTTAAAAAATCACTGTTTGAGGTTATAAAACAACCCTAGACTTTCTATCATACTGCTGGTTCTTCCACACTTAAAATGTATTTCTTTATAAAATTGAGATTATTTGGAAGATACTAAAAAAACTTAAGTATTGTATTTACTACAGTTTTTGTTTACCCGATAATTGTATTAAAGAGCGTTTTCGTTTCGTCGCCAATTTGAAGGTGAAGAATGCGATTTAGGGAGATAAAAACAAGAATGCGAGACTATTGTCTGGCGAAGCCCAGAATAGGC
>NW_013527915.1:461289-464196 GCF_000836215.1 Papilio polytes
AAACTAATTGTAAAAAATATAAGATTCCTATCCCTATAGCCGCATCCAATAACCGCTTTAATTTATATCTTCTGTTTTTATAATTTGATTGTTGTCGATGGTATGAATGGAAATTCGTGGAATGATCCGTTTTGAAGCTGTTGACACAGCTTTATTAGATTGTTTGAGGTTCTATAAAATAGTGAATGGAAATATATTGCTAGTTTTTGATTTAGTTATATTTTTGCTACATGAAGGTTCAAAATTAGTAAGTAGGTATACCGTTTTAAAATCAGAACCAATTTTTGCAGAAGCTACGTAGACTTTTTCTCATTTAAAGAAACTTGGTTACTTACTTTTGAGTGTTGCATCGAATTGTAATGTTTTTATTTCAAATATTCCGGGACTGCAATAGTACAATGTAATAACTCGTTTATCTTATTGTTTAAGTTCTACGACACAATAACACATTACAAAGCATACGTATGTATTTTCCTATCATCTACATCACAATGTTGCAATCACAATGAACGCTTACGATGACAATGTTCTTGATTCGCAATCAAAAAGCTTTTATGATCGCTAGAAGTACTGAGAAGTGCGTTTGAATATAATGGAACTGGATGACATACAGCGTGTTCGTATGTGCACTGTATCGTTAAATAAGGTTCATTCAATACGCATGAACATTCAACATACGTGAAGTGGAAGAACAAATAGGGTTGCCACTTTATTTGAAAACTTAAAACGTCTAAAACATTAAAAAAATATATTTAAACCTCATACAATCAGAATTATTATTACGATATTTGTAATCTTCAGTTCATGTTATAGTTTCCATAGGTTAAGGTTTTTAAAGAGAATATGAAAGCGTTATATTAATATTTGTGTAAGTCGACAGCCCTAAGTGGACCGCCGCAGTCGGCGCATAATTGTGACAATGAAGACAGTCAAGTGTCTGTCGTAAAACTACACAAGACTAACAAACAAACTGAACAAAGCGCGCGCTCCTTTTGTAGACAAACAATGAAGTATTCATCATCAGTCCGCGCGGAGCCGACACATTCTGCTGCGTCACCGAAAAAACATTAACACAAAAAAAATATACGTAAAATGTTCGTTAATTATACTCTAAGTATATCCAATGAATATCAAAAAGATTGTACAACACATGCATATTTGCATCGTTTGTTTCACAGACTTACAGGCGTCGAGCTTTCTGAATAAGCTTTCTGTGACTTTTAAGATCCAATGGTATTGAATATTTCATGTAAGTTCTGCTCAGAATATCATTAACATATGAAGCACAGATTATTTAAATGATACTTATGTAGTCATATTTTAAGCGCATTCCAAATTATTTAAACGAATGCCGACATGTTCTTCCTACAGAGAATGGTTATATAACTATGCGCGGTATTCGCAACACGTACGGGGCGTACATCACAGGCTAATTATTTCAATTTCTTAGGTTGTCGTCGCTGCCATGCCCGATAATGCCACAGGACACCTCGAGAATTCTGATGAGTCACGTGACGGAGTTAAACTTTACCATTTCATCATACGTACGCTTTTTTCGTGGATTTGAAAAAGCGATAGTCGTATTTACATTCCGAACGCGCTCGCCTTAAAGAGACGATTACGAGCAACGAAATGATGTGCATTATTCTCAGTCCTAAAAAAAAGCACTCGGACACTGATAAGAATTCAATCGTATAAAAAGCACATCGAAAAGAAGCAAAAAAGTCTAATGCACCGTTGGGATGTTAAAACAAACAAACACAGGGCACACCTCATCGTTCCCGCAGCCGGGCCGACGTCGGCCGCTTTGAGCCGCACAAAAACCCACCCGCCTCAACCTTTTAAGTAGGTTGTTAACTTTTTGATTTATGGTCAATAATAGAGACGCAACGCCGTGGGAGACTTTCCGAACACCAAAGATATATAATTTTAATGAACCCTTGGAACATAATAAGCCATCGGTTTGTATTAAGACAGATATCGTTTCTTTGCTTTTGCCGTTTTGTGCTTAAAGCTCAGCACGTCGGTGCACGCAACATCGCCCCACCTGGGTGGCCAGTCAAAAGGAATTTCAAAACATTAAACATATTTGAACTTTAAGAGTCCTTAAAAGTGACTCACAAAATTAATCAAACCATGGATACGTTCTGGATATTTTTCAAAAATACCAGAAAATTACATTAAATACGTTAATGTAACAATATCTTTGACATTTAATAGTATCAAAACAGCACCTGTGATTCTACAGCGTATTTTATTGTGACAAGGTAGTCAAAGTAGTATTGTTCGTATACGATAGGTTACTTCGCAATATTTATTCGTCTTAGCTGTGCCATTGTCAAGTGCGCTGCGTGGGCAAATGTCGCACATACCATCATCCCATCTACACTTACATGTATAATACAGTTTTATTGTTTTAAAAATGTTAACAATCAAAATGTTCTCATTCAAAGGCAATTCAACATTTTTTTCCCTTTCACAGTTGAATTAATCCATCCTATAATCAGGTTTAACCGTATTTTTTACCAACTATACCTTAAACAATTAGAGAATGACAAACAAAATCGTTACATTAAAACCAATAAAACGATCAAATGGAATGTAGCGATGCATTTTTTACATCGACTCGGGATGGTTTTCGATATTGAATTAATAAACTCGTTAAAGTACAAGAGCGGTGGTAAATTACAGGTCGGTCTTTGTTTTATTAAGTTCGCATGCCGGCTTTTGTTTGCTCTTATGTGGGATTGTGTGTTGTTGTTTTTTGGGCGCGCATGCGTCTGGGTGGGCGCGCGGCGAGACACGACTGCGCCGGCGCAGCAATTATAATGCTCAGAGATAAAGTGCTTTCGGTGGGAAGATGCACCGTGAAATACGACATTTTGATGTCTGTTTTATTTTTTTATT
>NW_013527915.1:464623-471737 GCF_000836215.1 Papilio polytes
CTCCATCGGCCCGCACTCCTCCTCCCCGCCTCCGCTTCGGCACTCCACGAACCCGTTCTACAATACAATATCATACACTTCGATACAATACACTTTTGCGCTTGAATAAGAATTTGGAACAACTTGCAGTCTTGCAACTGGTTTAGATTATGGAATTAAAAAAATACACTACCATACCATACGGTTATACGGTCAAACTAACTATTAAAAAAACAACATGAAGCTCAATTAACTCGAATACAATTTAAAATTGATCAAACTACAGGTGGTTGCAATAATAAGAGGCTTCAGTTAGACTAACAAAGAGACAAGTCGTAGTTAAATAAAATTTTATTGCTACGTGTTGAGAATAAACATTAGATGTCAATGCCCATGAATAGCATCATTTCATTGAGTCCACGTGCCGATAAAATTATAGGAAGTACTAACGTGTAACGAAGTACTCTATGTTTTCCTTATTTGTTGCTATTTTTGTACACTTTTACATAGTGAACTAGTTATAACTATGTATATCTTTAACCCTGCTTAATAAAAACGCCAACGTCGATATGTCGCGAACGAAATAGCTATCTGAAAAAAATTAAGAAATCGATTTGAATTTATCAAATATTTTGCATAACAAGACGATTATAGAGAATTGTATGATGGTTACATAATTAGAAAAATCGATATAATATTAAGTAACTACCTTTACAAATCGATCAAATACGAAAACACAAAGATATATAATTTAAGGAAATATAAACGTAAAAACAATTAATGAACCCAAAATCAAAGTGAACGTATTTTGAAATAAGTAGTTATTATTTGTAATTTTTCTCGTAACATACAAGTGTATCAATAACGACTGCCAGCATTATCAAATACAACGAAATCAATAAAATTTAAATAATTACATTAATGATAGGAAATTTCGGATAGTCTAATGGTCATGTTTGTTATCGTTTCGACAAACCAGATTTTGGAACAAACAAAACTTGCTTATGCCTAGTTGAATATTACATTAAGAAAAACTAATGCGGAAAATGTAATAAATATGTATAGATAATACATTATTTTTAATACCAAATCGAATCCAATCTGTGGCATTGGATAATAATTTTTTTATTCTCACTACAACATTATATATCATCATCTTCCTCCTTATTGTCCTCCACATAACTCTATCATACGTCATCTCAGTCATCACACCCTTCTTGATCATGTCATCTTTCACGCAATCCATACATCTCTTTCTAGGTCTACCTCTACTGATGTACCCCACACTCATAACTAACGTTCTTCTTATTACATGCGATTCATCACGATCCGATCCGATTTATGTAACATTATAAATTACTTTAAGAAATATGGAGAGCTTCGACTTAACGCTAAAATTACGGTTTTCCGAAAAAAATTGTCGTAGTAAAAATCAACTACAAGTCGATATTAGATTAAAACTATCGATTAGACATAATATACGATTACATGTTCACACGGAAACGATTATTTAATATTTATCTTGGCGAGGAATTCAAGCGACTTATTAACATATAAGTTGGCAGACATGATCAATATTGTCCGCACATATTGACACAAATCTGTAAACTTATCAAAACGTTTTAACACCAAACATTGGATCGTCCTAATTTGTATGTGTCTACAGCCACGGCCAACGGTTGGTGACGTCATCAAGGTGCGTGCACAACGTGCCTTGTTCTAGTCCTAACATACATCCATACTAATCGAGATTATTATTTGAAACAGGAATAAGTCTGTACTACATTAGGAAGCTATGAGAGCTTATCACTTAAATATACCATTTTTATCAATCTGTGACAATGATAGATATCATAACATCATTTTGACCTATTGCTTAGATGAAAGCATCGTAAATCATTAACGTATCACATAGAATTCAATTCGATGTTATTTAATTTCCCAGATTTTTCTATCAATAGATGAAATGATGATGAAATAGATGAATTTATAATAACAAGGAACAGTAGGCTGCTAAAATGTACTTGCTATAAAAACACACACAGACATAGAAAGGCCAGTCGGAGAGTAATAAATCGGCGAGGCCGCGCACGCACCGTGTTATGTTCAATGTGTTTCGATACATCAGCCAAATTTCAGGAGCGGCTCTTTGAACTAAGCCTCAAATAACGAAATATTTACATTGTGCGCCGGATAAAAATAAACTGGCCGACCACAACCTGTCGACTGGCCATTACTTATTTTAATGTACAGCCCATAAAGCAGAACAGCCCACATAACAGCACAATATAGTTTAATAGGGCGATTCAATTAGGTTACAAACTATAATAAATACGTTATCGTTCAGTTAACATGTCGAAATAACATTAAAATACACATTAATGTTAGTGTAAGTTGAGTTACGACTTCAGTTGTCTGTAAACAAAGAATAAGAAACAAATTTTAAATCGAGACAGTTTTTCATTTTACTAAGCTTGCAGTCTTCGAAAATCTTTAATACATTCCGATGTTTAAACAATATACTACATAGTCAATTAGCTTGGTCCTTTACTTGTGTGAATATGAACTAACTATTTACTCCAAAATCAAATATCTAAAGAAAAAAAATAGTGTTATTTCAAATTACTTACTAAAATGATCTGAGACGTACCTATGATCAACACCAAGTTTTTGTTAGAACATGAGCAAACATTTATAATAGAAGAGACTCTTCGAACTTTAAAAAAATAAAGTAAATTTATACAGCAATCGATATTTTCGCAAGTGAAAAGCAAATTCAACGATATACCGAATGTTTTCTTCACCATGCCGACAAACATAGTGAAGATGTTTGCAGCATTCGTCGAATTTTGGTTTGGCACAAGTTGTATACGAAGTGCGAGCGCCAGACCGTCTGGTACCGCATTCCGGTACTAAATATAGATAGCGTGCAAGTCGTAGTCTCTTGAGCTAGGTTCAGGCAAAACCAACTAGTTATCTGGCATATACATTTTTTTAGAATCACACTTGAAATAACACATACGTGAACATTACTTTCTATTGTTAGTAATCATGTGCTCGGAATCAGAAAATTTAATTTTGTTAAGACCTATCCTTTAAAATACTACAACACTTAAAAACGTTAATTTATTTTAAACAAAACGCTCACGAACGTTACCAAATTTGGCGATGTTCCCAGATTAGGAGCGACCTAAATCCAGTACCATTGTAGATTATTCCAGGATCGTGATGTAATCTTCGGATAAATCACGAGATAGCAATAACTATGGCCGATACCAACGTGTAAGTGGTTTATTAATACAAGCGATGGTTAATCTCATTAGGGTTGTCTTCTACGCCCATGCTACGTGTGTCTACGTCACTACGAGCCTTGATATAATTACAGCACAGTGGGAAGATTTACACGTTCTATATAACACACCACCGTTATAGTTCCGGCTGAACATTCCCCATTCATTATGTAGCATACCAAGAATACCTGTTTGATCCAGATTCACATAAACAAGTGAATGTAGACGTGATAGATATAATTATTCACCCACATGAACCATAGGAAAAGGAGAATGCGTTTTTCACTTCCACTGCTCGAAACCAACATGTAATCGTAAATAATGTCGCTCTATATGTCACTTTAGAAAAATACTTAAGTAAGTAAGCATACAAGTACATACAAAAAAAATATTTTGAGTTACTTTGAATTATACATTTGGACCATTATTGTTCGTCTTCAATTTCAAAACATTCTTAAATAAAGAAGTTCTTATCATCCGGGATTTCAATATCTAGAAATGTCTACCGATCGCCAGTTTAATGGTTTTCCTTATCAAATTAATCTTAGAGTAGTCCTCGGACATACTACGTATTATTGTAGTTATTCGTTTGGGCAACCGTCGCGGCACTTCCCGTGCTGATAATACGGACATGGAGTATCCTCGACGTTTCCTGCTTGCGCAATCACCGCAGCTGTGTCCACCTTCAGCCAAAACACAATCTATTGAACTATAGGAAAATTGTTTATATTATTAATTCGACTAAGCCTTCCTTATACCACAGTGGGATATTATATTAAAGTCAAAATAATGGCACAGTCGAACATCAAGTTACATTAACACTGCAAAATATATTTCGATTTTTTTAGACACAAACCAACAATAACGTCAAAACATCCTAACAGTTTCAACATATTTTATTCAACGTTAATTTATAATTAAAATGGAAAATTACAAATTTTCCATCTCATAATCACAGAATAATTTTTCCATGGAAAAAGGATGCGACATAACATGTTATATTTCTGATAACAGTAACATGATAATAATGTAAATAATAGAAAATTAATTATGACAATAACAATGAATGCGTAAATACGCAATAAGATACTATGATGATTGAGTTTTATAACAATTTTCCTTAACATATAACATTACGTCCTATTAAAATACGATCGCCTCGTGTATAATGGTTGGAAGTCACAAGCTCTAATAATAAGTGCATGAAACCTTTCACTAAAAAACTAAGCGATTCAAAGATTAAAATAATATTGTACTTGTAAGTAAGAAAATACTGTACAAAAATATTCTGTTAAAATCTTGTTACCCAAGAAACCAGTAAACAAGGTTACAAGGTGGAAAAGACCTTACTTAGTCCCAAAAATCGTCAGTTTTATCATTATTATTACAGTGACCATACTTAATGATTCAATAATTGAACTTTATACGACATGTTCTTCGATAAAATGTTCTTAGCAATATTAATCGTGTCCGTTGAAATGGAATTTATTTTAAAACGTACTTATCTCTAAATTAGCATAATAAAGTCGCGCACAGACTGCGAGGGGACGGGGAGGTGCCTTCTACCTGCTCTATGTGGTTACTTCGAATGTTCATGTACATGCTTGCCCAGATCTTAAAAAAATACACTAAATTCGTTACAAACAATCAACTGAATATTATGGCATTAGTTATTTTTCAGAAACTACAGACTTTCACTGAATTACTTTTAACATAGTATTTTAAAAAATATGGAGCCGTTAACACGCAAATTTTTAACGTCAACTAATTCTGTGGAATATCAACAAAGAAAATCATATCTTTGTATAGATCTTTCAATGTTTTGTTAGTACAAATATTATTGGAATTTCATAATGAAAACACGTTAACGAGGATTATTAATGTCAACATTTTTGGTAATTACATAATATTACGTATAAAAATTGATTTGTAATGACGAATCAAAAATCTATTAGTGTCGTGTAAAAACAACAAGAAAATGTGAAAATAACTAGTTTTAATATAAAGTTTAACTTTGTTTCTTAGTTTATGGCAAACGAAGCAAAAACCTTCAGAGGAGAATTAGATAGTCAATTTCATGAGTGCAATATAAATGTTCTTAGAAAGTTTACATTTTACTATTTTTAGTATCTAGCTCTGTAACTATGTAAAAATCACTACTAGTACTGTCTTGTTCACTCTCGCCGGTTGCTATCTAAACGAGGCATCGCGAAGCCAACTGGACTACGCAAGCTTTCGCAAGTCACTCGGTCGTAAATCAAGTTTGCGCATCGGAATTTAACGTCTAAGCGAGGTCGTATGTTCAGTTTTTTTTAAATAAATTTGCCACAAATAGAGACATGTTTCTCAAATTATAAGAATCAATGTTTGACGGAATGCGGCACGTGTAAGAATTTTGAACAATTATTTAGATAATTGTATAACTTCTTTTGTATCTAGGATGTAATGATGGCATTCCTTCCCTTCCCTTTTACCCTTGTCTATTTAGGAAAGCAGTTAATATTGTGCAAGACAACTAATATATAAATAAGAATTTATTAGTAGTAGTAGTAGTAAGTATTGACAGATAAAGCTAAAAACTTTTTTGCAGTCTCGAATTCACCAATAGTCCGTTTAAACAAAACATTTTCATACCCGGGATTAAGATTAAAATAAGAATTGTTAATCAGCTTGTAATGTTGCTATTCTCCTGGTACATCGTCGCTAATTATACGTACTCGTACGAGTACTCTTAAAATAAACGGGTATTATTAGATCGGGTGTACTCACTGATGGTGTAAAAAGAGAGAGTGTTTTTATTTTTTTCGTTCCGTACGAGTATAATATAAAATTACAAGTTTCCACTGCCGTGACATTTATGATACATACGTGGTTGTCTCTATTTTTTTAAAGCGAATTATAAGGATGTCAATTCGATATTACACAAGTGCTTTCTTGAAACAGATGTTAAAATGTACTCTTTGTAATTATATCTAGGTATAGGGTGGGGACGACGCAAGGCCGATTGTGGACAGATGGCCGTTGCGATGCGCCTTCGCTTCTACACATTTTTTATTCCACGTCTTATCCGTTATTAACATAGCTTATTACACCTTACTTGTTATGCATACCTGGTACTTTTTGGTACACAAATAAAATACAAATTGTTACTGCAAATTTTCCGAAAGTTCTACTGCGGTGGTATTGAATTGCTTTTTAACATTTACTAACCGAATAAAATGCCGGATGTTTCATATGTAGTCAAAATTAATAATGTCATATATAACTATTGTTATTTACTATAATGATCGAGATAAACGGAAATGTCAGTGGCTATTTTAATACTTAGCCTTATAAGGCTTGAAAAGACGATTTTACCTAAACTGGAGGTTTAAGAAAAATGAAGTTGTTTTGATCTTAATTATAGCAGACAGAAGTAATAAAAAATTATAAAGACATTATTAAAGTCACTGAAGCTTATAAATATAAGAAACGTTAATCCGTAATTTAGCTACCTTTCCGTTTTTTTGTGTCACTCAATTAAATATTATTTTTAAAGAAAATGTTTATTTAAGAAATATTAAAATGTTATATGGCATTGGATGCAAAAAGTTATTCGTTACTTCATATAATTCTGTATTGATTCCGAGGCTCGTAATGAACACGTGAATTCAACGATTACTGAAATTCTTTAAATTTTTTGCAAGATAACAAAACAATATCTATGATGTGTGGCGGTGTAAAAAAATACACGTTGCTAGGAGAACCGGTGCGACCGCATACCTCGCGCGCGCTGCCGGCAAGGCCTCGGCGACACCTGCGCTTTCCCGCTCCTCCTACCGCTATCTGCGACTCTATCCGCTATC
>NW_013527915.1:471774-519642 GCF_000836215.1 Papilio polytes
CTAGCCACTCCGCATCCCACATCATTGCTTATGACTTCGACTAGGCAGGATATTTAGGCCAAACAAGATCTTTAGCTTCTTGATCAACTCACGTCCGTGAAAATGACTATTCTCAGGCATAAAATTGTTATCTCAACTTCTCCTTTTACTTTATATAGCAAAACAAAACGATTATTTGGTTTCAATATATAAAAATGGGCAAATACATTGTATAAAATATACAAAGATTGGCGGGGTCTTGTCGCACGCCGGGGCCCAGCGCCGTGCGATCATTACGGGTACTTGACCCAGCAATTTACTTGTAACTATGAAGTACAATTTATGGATTATTAATAGACCGTACGGCCGAGACAAAAATAGCTTCTTGTATCACATTGCCTCAATGCAGCAACGATGCAAAATTAGAAAGCATCATAACTGCAAACATGCCAATGCTTCCTGTCCTCTATGTTCTTATTAGTTACACATTCGATTCTTTTAATCTACTAGAATGTAGTGTGATCTGTTCACGTTTATTCTGTTACTATATTAAACTTAGTTAGCATGTTTCTCCTTCAACTACATAAATGAATACTTGTACTGTTTTGATCTATAGAGGTAACGAACTAGTTAAATTACCATCGATGTAGGTGTACAATAAGAAAACTATATTAAGCTAGTCAATACAAACGATTCAAGCCAGCTAATTGCAATCTGTGACTCGTTAAATGGCACGGCTCATTAAAGCAAGCGGTGCGCGGGAGCACTAAGATATTATCATACGGTATAAAAAGTTTAACAGCACCCTCCGATGGCGCCTGCCCGCTCTGCTACCGTACTCGTATTAATGAAGATTTTAACTTAACTTATATGTTTAATTCACTCAACAGATATCTCTAACATTAACATAATCTCATACACTAAACGACCATCTTACAAATTAATAAATCATAAAAATTCCATCAACGGTAACACAACTCATCTATGTTATATCGCACGCGACAAAAAGCCCATTAGGTAAGCAAATGTATATTTTAATACAGAATAAGCGATAAATCTCGCGATGGGCTTTCGAATTCCGCGCAACTCATCCGACCAGGTGAGATCGGCTGGGAAATACCACACACATATGTACGAAGGTGCACAACCTTACATACGCGTCCGACCCGAATGTGCTCATATAACGTATTTAATACGTCTTATTTTACGATCCGGCTGCTATCAGCACGCCCGAGAATAAATTACTGTTTGCGAAGAAAAAGAATATCGATAGAGGATGCGGAGAAGGATGAAATAATAATGGAATGCGAGTCGTTCTTAGAGTAGGAAGGTTCCGCATTGGCGGTTTTTTCGCCGCGGCGCCGGCGCGTGCGACGCCGTCCTGTCGCCGCCCATCTGGCGACGTCTTCGTATCGAATCAATTCATTTAATGTTAATTAATATTAAGTAAGAACTTAACACTAACGAGTAACTCTAATGTATAATACCGATTTACGATCCTAAGGTCTATTACTTTTATTTATATTTTAAACAGCTTTCGCCCGCAACTCGGTCCGCGTGAAACTAAAAAAAAACAAAAGTGAGCGTATGTGTTCTTCCAGACTATCATCTACATCTGTAACAACTTTCGTCGAAATCCGTTCAGCCATTTAGGATACAAACTCTAAAAAATATCCATCCACCCATCTAAATCTCCGCATTTATAATATTAGCACGATGAAGTAATTTTAACCGACCTCAAAAAGTCTATCAATTGTAAAATTCATGTTCATTAATTTAAGCTCGACGACAAAACATTTTTATGTTGATCGTTTTAATAAGTAAATTCCAGGTTACAATTACTAGTACAATTGTATTAACGAAGGCTCGTGTCGATATTGTTTTGTTTATGTTTCGTACCGGTCACTTTCACATCCGTCCGCGCCTCGAGTTCCGTTAACAATCCTCAGTACCGATTTAAAATATTAATGTGTTACATAATGTACGGCCACTTCGTTACTGAGACCAAAATTAAAAAGGATACAATTTATTTTATAGTTTTTGTGCAATACTGGCTGATTGGTATGCATCAAGTATACTTAATTACAACTTTTTAGAGTCAAACACGACTTATTCTTAGGTTGGTATAAAAAAACTGTTTATTTTCAATATGGATGCGGAAGAAAATTCCGTAATAGCCAAGCGAATTCCACTTTAAATAACAGCCTAAATTCAGAAATCAATTTCAAATTTATTTATCTATTTATAGCTATCACTATCGGTACATTATCATAACCAGTAAAGTTCCGAGTCATCACCAAATTATTAGACAATCGGTAAAAAAGTCGTAAATTATATATGAAAAATGAGATCTCTCGGAATTCCCAGAAGCGCGCAAGGCCACTAATCAAATTACTAGTTATTGTCTAGGTGTGAGCCTGTCGCGGCTCGTACTAAAACATTATTATTCTAAACTTGGCGCGTGATAAATTGATTTAGTGACAGTGGCCACCGTGTGGGCATACAAACGTCTTTTAAATACAACCAAGAGACGATTATGAGTGGTGCTAACATAGCCTAGCGTGCAGACAATGCGATAAATAATACATTGATCGTCCCTGAGGCCTTTGTAATGTAACTAAAGACACAATAACATAATGGCCAACTCGGTCCGCGTTTGTAATACATTACAAAACAAAAGTTAATAAAAAATCAACCGAGCTATGCGATATTATGCCGCGGGTGCTGTACTCATATGAGGAGAGATAATAGCAATACAAATTATTTTAAGTCTGGATGAACTTACGGTTTAGTATATTTTGATAGTTATTTTTAATTCCTGTTTCGCTAACGTGATTGTAATTGACAGCTAACGTGATTCCAGTGATTGTAATAATTCTATTCCGTCTACGCCAGCAACAATTTAAAACATACACAAGAAAGCTCTTCCACAGTTGTTTATGTAGGCAGTTGTATTATAGTTAGTATTTGAAATCATACCTTACAAATGCAACGGAAGCAGCTGCTCCACTCGTGGTCGAGCCGGGAGTCCTGCAGCCGCACAGCCTCGCCCTCGTTGGAGCACGGCGCCCGCTGACCTTCTGAAATTATAATTACACTTTTAATGAGTATAATGTGTTTAATTAAACGACCTATTGATAATCTACAAAAACAATAAGCTCCAGAAAAGACTAGGAAGAAAAAACTTAGTTCTTGAAAATCTATGTCATGCAACAAATAAAGATGGCCACAACTTGTAACAAATATTATTAAAGTATAGTTTGTTAATCTGTTATTTTCAAGGAATAGCTACTTTTAAAAATGTGTATTAGTAAAAAATAAAACAAGTAACGCAACTAACAAGGCTTCACTTTATACAAATGATCAATTCAAATTTGGTTGTAGAGAAATCATATTGTTAAAAACGGATGTTTTAAATCTTACATTAATCTTGACCTAGGAAAGACCACGCCTTTGCATTCCTCGTCTATTATGACAACAATCTATCCATTATAAAATTTATAAAAAGCTACTCTAAAACTGTAATAATAGCGTGAACTAAAAATATTTTATCTACCTAAAATGTGAACATTTCATAACATTCGGCGCAGTGAGTCATCGCGATCATCGGAAAAATTACTATAGCGATTTCCTTGAACGTTGGAAGCCAAAATATACCAAATAATCTTTCGCCCGATTTAATATTGTAACTTAAACTTAATTTGTTGTAAAGAATGCCTTCTATACTTCGATTTAAATTATTATCTACGGCACATATAGAAACTTTATCGTAAATCTCACTTAACATGACTATCATCACTAAGACGGTAATAGCGTAGATTAAGCACAAAAAACTACACTAAAGGACTGTAAGTAACTATTAAAGAAATGATTTTGATGGTATAACAATTGTTTCAAAATATCGTCAAGAATTCTATCAACGAGTACGTCATTGCGGCGGCACCTTTCTTATCTACAGCCTTCTGTGAAATAATAATCATTCACAAAAAATACTTCCTCTTAATGATGATTAATTTGAAATAGCTTCGGTAATGTCATACCGTAGATAACTTTGAAAAATAAATTTGTTTTCAATATGAATATTATAACTTAGAACAATAGGTCTCAACCCGGATTTGAACCCGGTAACAAAATTTTGATAATTCCTTTTAAATTAGTAATTAATAAATGTGTACATTTTCCCCTAAGATTCCAAATGTAAACTTATGATTTTTAAGTATATTTGTGAGAACAAAAAATACCAACCAATACTAAAATGAAATTAAAACCCGTTTAGACCAAACATTCTTAAAGCTATTTCCAATATTAATAGAGGAATAAAAAGTGCCAGATAATTTAAATTAGTTTGAAAAGAAGTTTTTTAACAACTTTTCCTTTGACGTCAATGTCTCTGAATGTTACTATGCCACATTAAACACATTTTTCGTCCAAAACAAATAAATAATTAAAACAATAAATCGGTTTTGTACACGTAAAATATTACGACGTTAAACTCAAATAACATCTTTTATAAACCCAAAAAATACGGAAAAATTAATAAGTCATAGAGTCAACTTTCCCTACTTATGAAGATTACACAAATGTGACAGGTGCAAAATAAATATTTATGTTTGAAAACTTACGAATTTTTCTTTAATTTCGAATCGAACTCGCACTTAAGAAAGTTAAAACAGCTTATAATAGTGAAAATCAACATGTATATTAACTTATTTATAATTTAAATTTTCTCTGCTACTAACAATACTAAAGATAAATTGCCAAATTCCCACAATAAAAAGGTTGTAATATAATTTAGCGTAAGCTTTACGCGAATGGCGCAGGCGCTTCTATTAGTAAAGACGGCAGACCGAACGACGTCCCCGCATGTCGCGGCTGATCACATTTTTACCTTGATTCAGATTGAGCCACGGATCCGCATTCTTAATACATGCCTAGCTGTTTCGGGCGCCGTTGCTTTGCCGACTCCCGCGTAAATATCTCACTAATTGATGTGTGCGCGTCGAACTCATTTGCATATATCCACTATCGTAACACAATCCGATCGTGTCCACGTGTATGTTTGTATTATACTAATACTGGTTATAAATTACGCTATAGTACTTTGATAAAACTTTATGTTTATCGAGTGCTTGAAGGTGTGGGAAATTTAACTCTAAAAGCCTGCATTCAAAAGGAGAATATCATCTAAGCGTATTGTTCTCTTTCTTTTACTTTACTTGTATTTTTAAATGTTACATATGTACTTTAGATTGCAACTGAAAGCAATTTTGTTTATTTAAATTAGTCAATAAAGAAAGAAAGGAGTGTTTTTTTTTTCTATTTTTAAATTAATTTGACACGATATATTTACATTTCATAATAGCCATATCTCATAGCAACGAGCGGTTTTCAAGGCTGTTGAATAAATTATTGAATCTCCGAATTATAAGTCAACAAATTAAATATTTGGCGGTGTTAAGGAATTGACTCCCATACATAAATATGTTTGGCATGTTATATACATACTTAACACTTATATAAAACTTAAATATCTAACTGGCCCGAATTTACGACTTCAATAACAGTGAATTAATAAAAACTTTAAGACTAACGACGTCCTTCTTATAAATGGGCTGTTGAGGAACCAAATTAAGGTCGCTTTTTATTTTATTTTACTTATAAGTGCTTTTTTAAGAAGATAACTTCGCCGTAAACTTTACTATGTTTGAGAAAATTTATCAAATGCAAGTTGCATAAAATTGCATTCACTACCGATAAAGGAAATGCTGCGTCATTTGTTTAAATTTAATATTAAATGACAAGTATATGATGCTTCAGAGTGAAGAGCCATGGTTTTGTGCGTTTCAAGTAATTATTCAAATTTATTTATACCACAGACCCTACATAAACACTTGTAACGTTCATTATTTACTTACAAGGAACCAACAAACCCTTACAATGTTTGCACATTCAAGAGTCATACAAGTGAATAAATATTGTCTCGATTTGCAATGAAGGATGTCGCCAACACTTATTAAGAATCAAATGACAGTATTTGTCAATAACAAGCTGACATGTGCTTTGAAAATGACCATAATTTTGTTGCTTGATACTTGTAATAAAAAATCACCAAAAGAACCCAGCTCGTTATATCTACTTTTAAAAAATTAATATAATTGTAACTAGGGATAGTAATTTTAAACACTCAACTGGAGATCCCGCTAGTATCGCGCGCGAATATCCAAAACGACTATTGATATTGAGAGCTGTCAGTTAGTGATGTGACGTTTATGCCTATAATCTAGTGTTGCGCCAATTCTACAGCACTAGGTACAAATTTTCTTCTTAAGAATACAAAGTACCCGTACCGAAAGTGTTGAAGAAATGACTTTAGGATTCCTTAAAAACTTATTTTTCAGATTTAGAAGTCACAAGATAAGGCGATGTTATGTATATTATTGGAATTCAAAATTCTTTAGGACAAAAAAATTACAAAGCGGTTAATCGCTTAAGATCCTGGTTCAACATAAATATTCAAAGCAATGCATTCCCCGAGTGAAACCGAGGAGATTGCAAAAGAAAGTAACATTACGTCGCACCAAGTTTACTTCAAAAATAATCACGATGTTTAATCCATCATTTAAATATAAGGTGTACAATTTCACACCAACCCGCCAGGAACAGTTACCGGTTGTAGCAATGCTGTCATGTAGCCATGTTGACAACGAAAATGTCAGGACTAAAAGATAATTATGACCGGTTTGGAGACATGACACTCTTGATTTAATAAAGCTTTATATATTTCTTTCTTTCGTCTTTTATTGAATTACTAACCTCTTAAGTTGTTCTTCAAGAAAAAGTATCAGTTCAATTAACACCACACGTTATTGAAACCCTACATTCTAAACAAAACAGTTTAGCGTAATTTATCGTAGGTACTGATATATATAATGCCAGAAATTGATTGGTCAAGGTGGCTCTTGATATGAAAACTGATTGGAGATGCTTACTAATTTATCATGGTAAGTCTTACAATTACTCGGCGTATTCCCCATTAAAATTCGTAATACGTCTGTGCCACTAAGTTTTATTTAAAAAAAAAGATAATGAAAAGTCAGCAATTTTGACCTACTACCCAAAAGAAGGAGGTAATCAATTCGCCTGTATATTTTTTTTTACACATAATTGTAGACTGTCCGTCCAAATATAATGAGTATGGTGAGTGTACAGTCAAGGTGCGCTGGGCATATTGTTGCGCAAGCGGGTCTGGGACTGGCGACGCGCGTACGGCGCATAGATCACATGTCGCTCATTCGTCTATAACGATATGTTCTACCAGCACTAGTCACTGCAGTAATTGCCAATCACATCGGGCAATTTGTTATTTTCATATATTTCGAGATATTAGAACATGTCATAGACACCTGATGTGGTAAGTGAAAACTATCCGTGCAACACTTGAAATTAATGATTTATCCGTGTAATTTAGAATTCGACACATTACATATTACAGAAAATTTTAATTGAAGGTACAGAAAAAAAATCGTAGACACGTTTATGATGAGGTTGATGTTTATGTTGAGGTTTATGTTTTAGAACCAACTAATAATGTTTTAAACAATCGAAACATGCTGAGGAAAGATCTTTTCATTCGGATATTAGATATAAGATGAAGTGGAAATAATCCTGTATACTTACTAATGAGCCCGTTGTCAGCAGTGGCGAGGTGTTGAGTGAGCAAGAGTGGCAGTAGCAGAAGCAGTGGTAGGAGCGGGAGGAGCGGCGGAAAGGCGCGGGCGGCTAGCGCGGCGGGCGGGGCGAGCGCGCGGCGCGGGCCTCGCATGGTCGTTACTCCCCCGCGACCATCACACCCCCGCGCCGCGACCTCTCTGCGCGATACCTGACAACAAACATACATTGATTACACGACTTTTAATTACGATTTTAGAACTAAACCTAAAGATGACTTGCAAAACTTGACAGAACTGGTGTTCCAATCTCTTCAAAATTTCAATCTCGATTTATGTCATTGAGCTAAAATTTATCAAAGCTTTTAAATCAGTAGTTGTATTTCTTAACACTTTACACCTACTTTAACAACTATAGCCTTAAATTAACGCTACCTGCTTGATAAACCATTGCTTAATCTGATCTAATTCAATATGGCGGTTAATCATGAAGTTAAGATATTTCACAACATAATGACCCGGTTTCACCTGATCGAAATACATCAACAAGTATCAAAATTGAATTAATTTGATCAAATAATTCAATTTTGATCTATTTTTTAACTTGAAATTAATTCAACCTCGGAAAAATTTGCACGAATTAATTTTAATTGGTCTATATTATAATAGCAATTTAGTTTTGCTGACTTTCAAATAAAACATTGGTAAATCTACTCATATTTAAACAGATCTGTATTTTGATTTGATAAGCGTATAATCATAATTTGTGACAATTCCCGCTACACAAAAAAGGAATAATTTAAATTCATTAACTACGTCAGAAGTCTTCGATTGCCACTTAGTAATTTGTATTTATTATTTTGACTTAAAATAAATCTAAAGAAACAAGGTCAATCAATTTGATTTTAAAGTTACTAAGCGAATGATTTAACTTAAAGATTTAACGCAAAATTACAATCTAAGATATTTTTAAAAGTAACAGAAAGAGTGTTTTTAACCTCTGTTGTGATTCACACAAATGAAATGGTCCAAGCCTTCGCTGGCTGTAAGCCGTTTACCTCGGGTGAGACACGCGACAAATGCGATGAAACACAATACAAACACGATTCTCCTTTTTATAGTCATTTGCATTTGTACATAAACATCCAGTCTTAGGAATACAATTAATTAAGAATCTTAGTAAAGAAGTTTTCCAGCCAGCTTGTCTAAGATGCGACAAAACCAAAATATAAATTTGTATTACCACTGGATTTCTATATCTTTACATTTGCTATTTCATTTTTAGATTCCTTTAAAGTCAATACAATTAATCTATACATATAAAAATTGGAGCATCTGTTTGTAATATTCCAGATTTCGGGAAGATGATGTATTTGTGTTGCTGATAACGAAAATCGCATTTAAAATATTTTTATTTTGTCTGTCTGTCTGTGGTGATCTCCGAAACGGCTGGGTAGATTTCGACCGAACTTTCACTGCAGGATAGCTGACACAGACAGGCATGTTATAGGATATAATACTTTTTTATCTTAATATTGCATAACCGAGGTCGCGGGCAACAGCTAGTTGGGTATACCTATAGATATTGGTATTATAATACCAGTATCTATTGAATTGATATGACGTAAACATATATATAAGTACATAATACTGAGATAAATTCCACGCGGCCTTTTATCATTGCATAAACAATATTCAATAAAAAAAAAACCTTGGAGAATCGTGCGTGACGTTAAAGAGTCAATGTACTTCAAATTACCGAGTGATAAGTCATTTATTTACAACGTTTTTGCACGGACGACCCAGATACGAAGCTGATTGATGGAACAGGATATGGTAGGGACAGCTTGGAGACCCTCCAATACATGCAACTAACAATTATAAGAACAGCCGCTTCTAAGAACATAATGAATTTTAAAAACCTTATATCACAGTTCGATTATTGCATTTAAAGGACTTAACGCTTAGAGCGATATCACCTTCTTTAAATGTAAACTAAGGATAATATGTAAAGTTTAGTAGATAATTCAAAATATGTAGCAAAAATCAAAAAATCAATGACTTATCTTCTAGAACTAGAATATTTGGGTAAGGATCCTATTTAGAGAGCGAAGCTTATGAAAAAATTATCTATACTTAGTTAAACAATGCTACTTTACTATTACGCAATAATGTAATCATCCAAAAAATCACTCATGATTATTTAATATATATTGAATGAACGAAAACAAATAAGCAATAAATAGAAGATTTCGTCATAGTCCAAATCTTCCAGTACTTGACCGATGACATCAACTGTAGGAAATCAACAAAGAGGACAGACATCTTTGTCGTCGGCCTATAAATTCACCGCGCCTAATCGATCGTTATCGAAGTACGAAGTGACACACACGTACAATGCTCTACTCTAACTAGTACACACACTATAAATATTCCAAGCCATATGTGATTATTGAAATGAAATTCTAAGTATACCTACCTATTTTCTTTTGTATGTCTTTTTTATTTTTTGCATTTTAAACTTCAAATACTCACTGTTTTTATTATGTTATTTTTCAAAAAAAGAAACTAATCTACTATCTAATGTTTACTTTATTGTCGCTGACTAAAGTAGATTTATTCACACACAAAGACACAAGAGCGTGAGTGGCGCAGTTGAATCTACACGTCCAGGATTGATCCCCAATAGGTACCAATGTAGGTGTTTTTCGAATTTCATATGTACAATTTTATCCGACGTTCTTACGACGAAGGAAAACATTGTTGTTTACGCAGATAGGCTAATACAACGTTAGAAAAAAATGATGTAAAAAATTAACTTTTCAATCTCACAGGCCAAATAAAAATTTAGTTTGTATTTTTTAAACATTGCCAACGCCTTCACGTACAAATTTGACGTAAAATCATTCATATAGTTAGTCAATAACCGAGCTATATTAGAGGTATTACGTATTTTTATTCATAGTATTTATTGATTAGAGTTCATAGTAATCTATAATAATAACAAATAAGTCCACACGTCAGTATGCGCACTGATGTAGTTACTTACGTCACTAATACAAGTGATCTTTGTATACGATGAGATTTATCGTTTATTCAATTAACGTTACATGAATATTTATTACGTATAAAATCATTATACCCATATTTAGTCATTTTCTATGATATTTTATTGACTTGAGGCAGGACTTCTAATTACTTATTTGTCAAAATATCTGATTTTTTTAAGTAATGGGTAACAGACAGAAAAAAAGAAAAAAATCTCATAAAGATTGAATTGATCGGATAAACTGCTGTCTATTAAACTATTTTAAAATTGTTTAAACACATATTTCGAGTGCTAAGGCAGTATGCTGTCTTAAATAGAAAGAGAATTTTGAGGTTTGATTGATATATCTAAATGTCTTCAAATATAAAATTATGATTTCCCAGTTAAGATTAAAAAAACCAGACATTCATGCGGATAAAATAATTCAGGCATTTAAAATAAACATAACGAGTACGCGAACGTTTGAATATCGCTTCTATTATAAAAAACATCGAGGCGTCCTTAACGCATTTTTTATAGCATTCCACTAGAACATTGACCTGCTGTACTCGAACATATAGCATTAATTCATTAATAATAACAGAGAGACGCAAAAAGTGGCTCACATTAGGTGTGCTTACGCAGCCTTCTTGCAATGCCTTGTTTACACGAGCGTGGTATTCTGAAGACAGTAGGACAGAACCAGTACTATTGCTTGACCCAACGCATTGAGACAGGACACAACTGTTTTTATAGTAAATACGCATTCAACGAAAAACAATTCCGCACTGTTTATTTCTTTGCCTCACGGTTTAGCCCTCGTGTGAAACAGGCATAAGGCTCTAGGCGCCGGCAGAGTCTCGCCCGCCCCCCCGCCATTGTCAATATTAGTTCCGGTTACAGATCCTCCTCGGTAATGCCTTTACGAATATAAAAACATACAAAACATAATTGATTCGTTTAACTTATTAATTTTAGCGAATGGAATGCAGTTGTATCGCTAATGTATTTTACACGTGTGTGCATTATATGAAGAGATCAAAAAAAAATATCTTGAAAACATAATCATTACAACAGATTGGTTGCTTGTTCATTAAACTTTCAGGATGTGAAGCGCACAAATTAAAACTCCTTTTAACTTTAATGAATCTAGTAATAGATGTTTACGCCGTCCCGGATAACATATTTTTTATGAGTTAATTAACTAATCAATAACCGACTCTTGATCGGATTCCTTCTTAATTTGGAGACCTTGAATCGATTCCTTTCATGTAATTATCTTTTGTAAATTACATAAGTACCATAGTAATAAAATGTCAGATTATTTAATGCAATCATATGAAATAGGCAGGTATATTTTACTAGTGTCATTAGGAGGGGTGCTTTTTGTTGAACCAGTGTAATCGATTAATAGTAACAAAAATTGTTACTATTAATCGATTTATCGACAAATCGATCAGCCCAACGGAAAACACTTATGAAGAATTGACAGTTTATAATAATAAAAGAGGCTTATCCATTCAAAACATATGTTCAACATTAAAAGACCTCTGCTGAATCAGTAAGCTAAAGTTCTTGTGGACAAAGAAATAAAAAATGCAAAGAAAACGTAACTAAAATGTTATATTTTAGTCAAATTACACTGACAATAAACATTTACGTTTCATGTAATATACAGATTTAATAACAACATATTTACAACGTAACATTAAATATGACCGCAACAACAAATAAACGTCGGTATAAAAACATTTTTAATAAATGCAAGAAACGATTTAAATTACTCATGAAACGTACGTGAGGAGATTTCTGTCACGAAACAATGTAAGGGCCGGTAAACCATATTGAATAAATAAATAATATGGAGGAAAACTTTTATAAAAATGTCTCGACCGACCAGACGGACACATACCGGTGCTAAAATGAATATAAATGTCGGTGTACGAATGACGAAGAAAGAAGTGGCAGTACTTCAACGGCTGTCAGCCGTGGAAACGTGTTGCAAGTAAAAAATTCAATTTATTAAAATGAAGGTATCAAATATACGAGGCACGTTGCAAATTGGACATGGGATTTGTATAAAATCTTGTATGTTAGCTGCGATTAAGAAATATCGGTTCGCACTGAATTGCTTTACACGGTTTTAATATTAAATAGATTTGCCGGAGGTGTAAGGTAATTAATTTCGAATAGATTATTGAAACGATTGACGTATTTCAAGCTAAAGGAATTCACATGATGTCACTAGTTTGATTTTTAAGGAGCTAAGTGTTAAAAAAGTAACTTTATAGTAAATGTTATTCTTACATCATTGTATCTTCACTAAAAGAACTAGAGTCTTCAATTTACAATGTTTGAAATTTTGTATGTATTACGTAGAAGTCAAATATAAAAGTCATTATGAATAGACACAATTGTTAACTCATCTTCATATAAGTAAAGTTTACTCACTTAAATAATTTCTTAAATTAATTTTATTAAATAACAAATAGTATAACTTGCGTTTGTATGTTGGCTATGACTTTTAATAAAATACTTTCTCAGAATTTAAAAGCTTTATATGGACCCAGTAATAATGTTTTAAAAGATAAAAGAAGAATCTATTGACTAAAAACTTTTACAAGGATTTTGCAATGAGTAGCTACTCATTGCAAAATTGATAAATCTTATTTTTTTAAATGAAAAAGCACGTTACAAAGATTTTCCAAATTATTTTTGCAAAGTTTTAATATTTTAAAAGGACATATTTGAAACATAATTCATAATGTATTAAAAGAAAACTATTCTAACACTTAGCTGCAGATCTCTGGCGTGGGTCATTGCGTTTTCGTTATCAAAATTGGACAAGACAATCTCGTTGGACGTCAAGCAATTGACTGAAAAATATTTAAGTTGCGTTCTTAGAAGAAAAAGAGCCACCGCGGTGGTCATCCAGGAAGTCCTCGCTAAGCATTCGCTAAGGCTTTGTTTCGACTGGGAACATCGCTTCGCAACACTTCTTCGAATATTACACAACCGCTGACATACGGAACTTCCAATGAACTTATGAATAATATTTGTTTATTAATCAATTAACTCGAGTTTAATGTGGCTTAACTTTAAAACCGCTTTCACGTAATTCGTGTTAATTTATTTTTATATTTTCGTATTGGTTAAGCACTTAAAATTGCAAACTAATTTATGGTTTTAATTACATGTACAGTAATAAACTTATTGCATATTAAGAGTATTTATAGTATTTTATTTTATATTACACTGTGTCAAAACATGTCCAAAACTTTGCCCGCGTGGATTTTAAGTTCAAAAATACTTTCTCCCCTAAAATCAACCTTTACAGGATACATTTGAAGACAGCCTTAAACATCTAGTAGTCATTTATTTCTTCTGAAGACTCTTAAACCAATTTTCAAGTAATTCTGCTGTGCTTAGTACGAAATGTTAACACATCTCCATAATAAGTTATTACAAAAGCAATATTTGTTATTAATTTAACCAGAAATATGTAACAGAATATAAGTATATCTCTAAAGGTGATTTATAACACGGCTAAAACTCACGTGGGAACTTTCGATGTAGGCAATTTGCTGCCTATAGTATTATGTCTCACGAAAGTTTTAATAAGTAAATCTCTATTGTATTTTTTTCATATGTATTCCTAATACATGTAGTAACTTATGTTAACCACGCGTAGGTACTTATTGATTATATCAATTGAATTGAAGACAATAACCCTTATTGTCTTAGCAACAAAGAAGTCGTATCTTAATTAAAATAAAAACATTGTCCATTACAAACAAGCTGATATAATGGGCAATAGTTAACAAAGCAAAAAACAAAGAGTAATTAGATTCTTAGTTTGTTGAAATTATGATAATGGAAATACTAATTGTGATATCAAAGGTCACACAATTGTACACTTAATTACGCATTAGATAATCTACAACGTTTTATGTTATACACTACAGATATATTGAGTTTATTTATATTTAAAGAAACTTGCTAAAAATATTCAGATTTAGCAACTCTTGAGACACGTTTTTCATTAACTAAAATACTCACCGAAACTACGAATTACTTGGAACCAAAAGCAGTATTTTTCTGATTTTTAGCACTATTTTTTTTTGCGGATCGAAACCAATATTTTTTACTAGCAACTAGAAACGTTAGGGTACGTAATGTTATAAAACACAATGTATTTTTTGTCTTATATTCCATCAGAATCATAAAAAACTAAAATACCATTTAAATGACAGTAATAATACCAAACGCCACGAGATATTTAATAAAAGGCATTAACATAAAAACAGCTACCGGAATTACTACACCGCAAAATTTAAGGTACATTATAACTTAAGTGGTTACGCGGGCTTTAAAAAATGCGTGACGTAACGTACTGGTACCAATAAATAACAGCTGTGTACAATAAAAACTTTAAAAACAGAAAAATGCTTTTAACAAGGATATACAGAATACAAGTTTAACACTTTAAAGTGTCCATATTGATGTACAATTTACACATTCACCTAGTTTAAATGGTGCGTAAATTTATAAAGAGTGGAAATTAATAATAATTAACTTGTAAATTAACATGAAGAATTAATTGTGTAATGACAAACTGATAGCGTTTTTTTTGTATAAGAAATAGGAGGGATTGTTTCTGGAATAACAGTTAGTAATAACGGAAAGTAAATCGTTAGCAGTTTTCGATTTTCCAAAGCTTTTTAAGGCGTCTACATTACGTTGAAAGCTTTTCTTTCACTTGACATTAAAGGGTATGATTTGGTGGTTATCGAAAAAACTTAAGCTTAACTATGCTTTCAACAAATTAAAAATGTTAGCCTACGAGTAAAAGTTTCAGTTCGATATCATTGAACTCGATGACCATTTTAATATGTTTTAATATGTAACTGCAATTTTATGATTTGGTTTGTAAATTTGATTTTAAGACTTTTTAACGATATCAAATAAAAACACACTTACACCTGCTCTGGCGCTGATTAAAAATAATTTTACTTAAGGATTGTAATACGAGTTTAACAGCAATAAACTTATTATGTGATGCCTTCGAATGAGCTTTCTTGTTTATTTTCGTTATATTATAGACCATAAAAGCCTATAATAGAAAACGTAATAAAATAAACTTTTATATCTTAACTATTACTCAAGATTAGTTACTATCGTAAAACTTAAAAACTGCTCTATATTTATAAAAAGAACGTCATGTATAAAAGCTTATAATAGTCATTTTTAAAATATTAATGAGATAACAAAAAAATAATAATAAGATTCTTTTTCGGTATTAAGCAACGTTACGCTAAGTCGACATACTTTTTGTGTAAAAGTGTACTTTTATGGATATCCGTGAATAGTTTTTTGTATAGAACATAAAAGTCGTAGTGATAGGCGGAGAATTGGTATTGCAATGGTGCTGGTTTTAGAAAGCCAGTGAAGGCGCGATCGTGCGGACGAGCTAGCGAGCAGGCGGGCAAACTAGCAGACGGGCAGGGCGAGCACGTTTGACGCAGGCAGGCGCGACGAGGTGCCTCCGCTGCGGGCTCACCCACTTTCACGGCTGCGGCGCGGACGCACGCGGTGCGCAAGGTCGCCGTGAGGCAAACCACTCGTCGAACAGAATTTCTTTCGAGGCGGCAACTGGCGACCGGCGACATAACACGCACATACCAGTCCGGGAGCGGATCGGCCGCAATAAAAACTCTCGGATACATTTGACGCGTGTGCAACATTACCTCGACGCTCGGCTCCGATTACTTAATGCTTCACGGCTAACTGTACACTGCGACACGCGAAACGAGATCGGGTTTTTATTTCTCGTTAAGTTCGATGATCGGCAAGGGCGGAGCGACGCGGGGTGAAGTTCCGGGTAGCCGTTTGAGCACTCCACTCGGATATTACTGAAACCATTTCCACAACAAATATATCAAGTGACTTATATGGAAATGGACAAAGTTTTCTTATCCGAATCAGAATTTACTCGCTCCATATTAAACTGAATGCAAAGTTCTGATAATAAAGAGAAAAAGACGATGTTACAGAAATTAAAAAAAAATATCCAATGCTTTGAATGTCTTAGTCTAAGGTTAACACTATAGCTTAATTATACTAATAAAACGATTAACTCTGAATTAGACATAATTCTATTTTTAGGAAAATAGTAAAATTAAGTCAAGTTCCCAAGCTAATTCTGAGATAAGTTATCTTGGATTTCTCATGATCTCATTAACATAACGATAATCGTATGCCACCGTACTGCGATTTATCTTCGGCAAATATTGAAGGTGGATCTGTAGTTACCTTTTGTTTGTTGAGATAATTTTGGATCGTACATAGCGCTAACATTTTCACCCAAACAGAATTAATCGTTTTATTCTTTACGCAAATATAATTACGTTACTATCTAAAATTGACACACGTTGCATAAGATTACATCTACCTTATTCTAAGTAATTTATTTTCCGATAGAAGTCCATAAACTGTTTATGAGTTCATTTAGCGATTGAAGTTTCTAAAAATTAGGTCTACTTTGGTCCATTTGACTACATCACCGTATATTTTTTCTGACTTCAATTATAGGTCATCTTTTATGAACTCTATTCATCCTCGAATATACAATACAGGACAAATATTTCATCAGCTATAGACTACGATGTAAACACAATCACAGACAAAATAAATAACCATCTTCAACTCTCACAATTTCATTAGTACGATTGTAAAACATTATAGCTCTAACAGAATTAATCAATAAATAAAGAGAATTCTCGATGACCTAATCGAAAAATTAAAGAATTCGTTGTGGCGTGAAACAATGAGGTTTGTTGATTGGTCGGCGGCGCTTCTGGCGCGGTAGCTAATTGAATTAACAGGCCTGAACACAACATATCCATTAGGCGGTCTCCGCAAACACGAGAAGAGATGTGCACTGCCTGCTGACTGTGCCTTGCTATTACATGGTAGGAACACGATAAGTAGCCACACTTTTTGTTTAGAAATTGCGGATAGTCTCGCATAATTACTTTAACAAAGTGCCAAAATAATAACGTCTGTTTTTGTCAAATATTTGGAGGTCGTTTCTGGTAAAACAGATTCAGTTACAAATAAAAAACAAAATACGAGTAGAATAGCAATATACAATAATTTAAAAACATTAATTACAATGTCCCTAGCTAAAGTCCAGCTCAAGTAAGTGCCGTTACGTGGAACGAATGTATCAAATTATAAAGGGAAGGCCGGAATTTTTGGTCAGAATTCCCACCTGGCAATACTGGCGCGACGAGTAGTTTTGATATGTTGCAACATCAATTTACATATTAGTGTACACCTGTACGAAGGTATAAAGTAACCTAATATAAAGACACGACACCAGTTATGGTAAAAAAAAGAAAGAAAAGTTTCTTGAACTCAGTAAGTGTTGATGAAATTGTAGTTTAAAATCAAATGATTTGCAGGTAACAATAATATAAATATCAACCGGAATTAGAACACAGAACTGTCAGTACACGAGTTGTAGAGACAGCCGGCTAACCGCAAACCTACGCGGTCATTATTTACGACATACGTATAAAATAACATCTGTTAATTCCTGAAACTAAATTTACATAAAATCCCGCACTGACAGAAATGTATACAAGAAATTATAAATATTATATTTATCATATATATATTATGATGAAGTTAACATAGTCCTCTTATTTCAAAACGCGAAATAACTGTTATAAGAATTCAAGTAAATCATGAAAAAGCCTTGTATAAACAAACCTTTGCACTATTTAACATATATATCCTGACAAAAAAAAAACTATACAAGGTTACAACTTCGTCAACTACAATTTCCATGGATTTCCAAAAGTTATTACTCAATTATATCAACATTTAATGTAAACAAACAGTATAAATGTTGATTAGTCACGCAGGTGCAACAATCGGCTTAATGTTCACAGTAAGGCGGATGAGTTTGTCTAGGAGTGGCAGCCGCGACAGGCGCGGGCCCAGCCCCACCGCCCGCCTCCGCCTGCATTCCTATCGCCTCACGAATTTACACAATTACTTATTTTACACTTCACATTTACACTAATTATAAAGTTTAAACAAAAAAACATGCAATCACTCGATACACGATACTTTTAAACTGGCAACTTAAGGCGGTACAAACGTAACAATTCGGAAAACAGGAAGTTGAAATTAACAATGTAAACGAACTAAAACACTGAATTGCTGCACGCTAGCAAGTAGCAAATAAATTGTACCGGGCTTTGATATTTACTAAAGATATGCAACGCATAATATATTTTGCGTTAGCTTAAAGGTAATTGTTAACGGTTAGGCGTCGCACACGCAATATTAAACGGTTAAATTAATTGCATAATGATATGCCAAGTGGTCGTGTGGACTGCATCTAAATCAGGAAGCGTTAGATTGTAATCTAGACTTACTAATGTCTTGTTAAGAACTGACATGACGTATCCTTGCTTGATTGATCAGCAATAGAAAATAACGTACTTGTTTCCGTATATGTTATTTTAATAAGCCAGTTTATCTCAATTTATATATTGTACTACGGTTGTAAGGGTGACACGTTTTAACAGAACAAATGTACTTAATTATTTAAAAATTTTGTTTAGGATTATGGCCCTAAACGAACAAAAGCGGATTTCATATATAAACCTTTACAATTTAGGGAAACAATAAGTGTTTTGTCATATTATCGATTACTTTCAAGAAACAATTATAAAAACAAATGGTCAAAGCAAAGATTTAGGTACAGTAGATTGACTAATGGTTCTTACAATTATTATATTAAAGTATAATAAAGTCAGGGGTTCTAAGGTGCATTAACATGATTGGAAAACAATTTCGCATAACAATAGGGTGAGATACGAGATGAATTATTAATAGAGCTAATATGGCTCGGAACGTGGTCGAGATAGCGGGGTGAGTGGCGCGACCTCGCCGACGCCACAGATAGTGCCCACGCAGCCTGATTGTCGCCAACGAGACCAAACCGACTTTTTACAATCAACATCACGCAATAATAACACCAAATACAAAAGCATAAAGCCCAACATCCAAGAACATGGTTAGAACAATACCCATAGACTTGTTGCGGTGAACTACACGCGCGTGAATCAATTTTAAAGTAAGCTAAGCCGGAGCAGTCGTGTGTACTTAGCACCATATTACACGCATGCCGAGTACGTTTTCCTGTTAGGAACAAATCGCGTGCAAGTTCAATGTAAAGGCGTTTATTTGATAGTGGAATGTGTAAATGTATTCAATATATTTTTTTAAACCGCAACATAGAAGAATTTCGATTTGAGGTTTGCGACCATATATTAATTTGGAAAAAAGAACATAAATGATAAGTAGTTAGATTATAAATCTAATAAAAACTGGTCAAAATAGAAACCGATTAAAAAAAAAACTATACCATCTCTTACATTTAATTATGGTAATAAAGAAATGAGATTTGTTTTCTTTATTGCTATGGCATTTGTATAAAATCTATATCCAAATATAATACCTCATTCAATGTAATTGCTTAAGAACATTGGGTCGTTAACACTAGAAATTAATGTAGTCCAAGATCCAGTGAACGACAGATAGTTAGAAACTTAAGAATACATATAATTTTCTGATCTTCAAACGAGATGAGGCATTTGTAGGATTCTATTGATTCGATACTTTAAGTATATAAAATAGTATAAATCTAAATTTCAATTAGGAAAGACCTATGGGGTTATATATAATGATCCTTAGTGTATTGCATAGAAAAAATAATTTGTCAGCTATGATACTATCAGCGCAAGTGTAGAATTCACAAAGTCTTGTTCTATTATTCCTACATTGCGAAACCAGAGGCCGTTTTGATTTGATTCGAGTCTTAACAGCTTTGGTAAACAAGCGTTGAGTGCGGTGCTGTGCGGTGCGTTGATAAGGAGGGTCGCGGGCTGTTCATTCAAGTTATAATTAAATAAAATGAATGACTGCCGCGCCGACCTCTTTATTCACGCAATTTACTTTTCAACAACGTGTTTATCGAGACTTTATAGTATTTTTTAATGTTATCAATATGTTATGATTCGAAATCCTGTTCATTCTACTGTTAGTATGAACTCATTATTTAAGTACTTTATAGGTTAACATTACGTATTTTATTGGTATAAAGTTAAATATACATAAGTAATGTGTATAATTTGGCTATTTACCACTAACAACAATTCCCTATAAAATATTAAAATGAAGTTGTTAAGTTAAAGAGTACATAGGCATTCTGATACTTGTCATATAAATATTACTAGCTGTTCTTGTGCGGCTTCACCCGCATCTAATTATGAAAATTTTATTTTAATGTTTACATTTTTCAAATTATCAGTAGTAAATGTCAAAATGACATGACATGACAAACCTTAGCGATCTTGCTTTCTTGATGTTGGCAGCAACTTATGGTCTCTTTCCCACATTAGGGTTTTTATCCAAAATATTTACCCCCTAATTTTAATCTGTGAAAACATGTAGCCTAAAGCATGACGTAAGTGTATGGATTTTTATTAAAAAAAGAATTATTCAAAAATATGCTGTAATTGCTGACATCTTAGGTAACAAAGAAGTGTGTGTTTACGCTTTATTATATTAATATAGATATAGATTAAATCAATTTAATGAATTAAAATGTGTTTTTTTTCTTGTTATGTTCGCAAATTAGTTAAGTTATTGCTATAAGGAGTTAAATGATGAAATAAATAATGGTATTTGTAATATGTATATTATAGTCACTGCAACTCTTATCAAAAATGTTTACGAGTTACGGAAACTGCCCCGTACTGATTATTAGTTTTATTGCATCTACGTAATATTCCTTATAACTGATGCTACAGAAGTTCTGTTAATGTAAAAACATAGTTATTTGTACAGACAACGGTATTCTATCGTAAATAACTTAAATACCAGATTAAAGATCGCCAAGAACAAGATAAATACTGTAAATTGATAGATTATAAATCAATAGGCGGTCTTAACATTGCATACGAGATTCTTTGTTATCTAAAATGTAATAAATAATTTAACTAATTTAAATAATTCTGATGTTTAACAATTTATAGAGATTGTATAGCTATAATAGAAAGATTTGTTAGAAACCGAATGTATTTACATTGATAAAGGCTATCTCAGGGACAACATGTATTTGACAGTGTTGTAGATGGCTGAATTTAATTACGTATTTTAAAATTATACGATCCACCCTAAAAAAAGGTTTCATGTAAAATGCCAATTTTGAAATACCTCAATTTAATTTTTGATGAAAAATATTAACTTAACCATTTCCACTGATATGAGCCTTCGATTGAAAGAATAAAACTGTCTTGGTTTTTTTATTTTTTGAGTTTTAAAAGTATATTTTTAAATTGATTTATGCTGCTTGGTATAGCAATATTGTTACAATTAAAACATACAATGTTAATTATATTTTGCAATATACTGAACCCATATATAAATTAAATTTATCTGCTAAAACACGCAACAAGATTATCTGAATTATAAAAAAATAACGCATTTATAACTGGTATTCAAATGGATTTCGGACAGTAAATTTTGCGAATATACATAATGTATGCTTTTACATAAAAGGATATATAAATATGAGAAAAATGTTACATTTAAGATAAGAACGCGATGGTTGGGTGGTCTGTTCCTAAGCCTTATGCTCGTAGACTAGGATTTTAATTCGAATACAAAGCTATTAAATACTATTCACAAAAAGATATATAATTTTATGTTGCAAGTCATTGACATCTTTAGGGGTTTAAACATTATAAAAGTACAAGCTTTCACTCGCGACTCCGTCCGCGCGGAATTTAATAACAATCCTCAACATTTATACCAAATTTCATTGAAATCCGTTCGGCCGTTTAGGCAAACTCTCAAAACATCAATCCATCCATCTACCATAAACTTACGCATTTATAATATTATAATATTAGTATGAAGTATGATTAATAATTTGTGTTACACAACATTATCATCATTCTGAATATTTCCCAAATTACTTAGGGCGGGTCACATAGTCCAAACTCAGAAAATAGCAGAATTTGTGCAGGCTTCTACGATATGTGTTTTAAATTGTTTTGGACCGTTATTAACCAAATAGTAGGAGTAAGAAAAATTATTTCTTACGTCAGGATGTAAAAAAATGAATACTCAATGAAACAAACAAAATAATCGTTTTTAAAATTATCAGTTGACAGACGACCGTCGGATCTTTTGTGATTTAGCGGTGAGTAATGATATTGGCGTGCGCCGATAAGCGGGCAATAGACATTCAAAGAACAATCGGCTCTTCAGGGAGGCACCGATAAATTGCATTCCTCAAATAATTACCTACAAGCGATAAGCGAATTCCAAGACGTCATGTTCAAAAGAAAAAGTTCGATGACGCGCCGATCGCGACGCACGTATGCCGATTAGATCAGTTCACTTGTTTTCTCTAACCCAGATTATTTCACTCTAATCGGACATGTAATCTAGGTGTTTCTTTCAATATCTCTTGTAATTGATTGCGGAAAATTTACGATCTTTTATTTATTTTAATTGATACTTATGTTTGCAATTTCAATTACGATATTTTTATACTTAATCAATTACCTAAGACACTATGATATAACTGAGATACTATGATAGTTTTTTATAGGAACAATTGCTTTTTAGAAACTAATATCGGCTACACTTCACCTAGCTCTTTCAGTGTTTATCAAGTTTTTCTGCTTGTGTCTGACGTTTCAAAGTAAAAAACATACAGAAGAATTGAAAACGTTCGTCTTTTTGAAATCAGTTAACTTTGCAGTCTTGTCAAAGATGTTAAAATATTGCATAGAGTAGTCATATAACATTTTATATACAGTTCGAGGTGCGTAATTGTCTTAAAACTTATTGGGTTAAAATACATAAATATCTATTTCATCTTTACTTAAGACTCAAAGTGACCTTTAATATATTGCTGTGGTGCAACCCTCATAAATACATCACTCCTTTGAAAATAACCTTTGAAGTTGGAGATTTGTTGCAGTCACGTAATTATAATTATCACTTGAAAGATATATTAGAATTTTAACCTCATTTAAGTCTTTTTTAAAGTCAAATGTAAAAACAAAAGATATGTCTTAACAAACATAAACGAATTAAAAAGTCAATAAACTTAACTAAGCATTAAAAGCTTAATTTATTTACGTAAAGTTAAAATCAACGTTTCCTTAAGTTACTATGGTAACATTACTACCAGATTATAATTTCGAATTGCAACTTGCTACGGGAGAAGAATAAGGTAGGGGAGATAAATAAACAAGTAAAAAATAAAACACAACACTAACTTACTGTACTATATAAACAGTGATGACAAATAAGTTGCAATACAATAAGTCACTCATATTATTTCGGTCATATTTCCGTTCGATTAATTCGCATTGATAACGTAAAAAAGGAGAATTTATAGCAACGTCATTTCCGCGAAGTCTCACCTATCCTAATGTATACTCAGATATATTTAACTGATATCAATAATAGATTATAGCATACGTAGAAGTTAAACGATTGTTCTGACTCAGATTCGCTGAAAACGATGAAACATTTTGGACTAATATTTTGCACCCGGAACTCTTTAAATGTTTTCATAACCCGCATCTGCCCCACATGTCCGGGTTTATTTCTTAGTATAACACTAATTCCACGCTTGTTTTTAATATGTATAAACGTAGCCTGGACTTGCTACGATCCAGCCAAACCTAGTAGAATCAAACAACGGTTAGTAAAAAGTAAGGTACAAATTTTGAGTGGTATAAAATTATATAGGTGACAAACTTTGAATTCGATCTATATGCATAATTTCTAATTAACTTTAAACTTTAAAAAAATAACTACTTACACATATTTCAAATATCTGTAAAAAGCTTTCACGTGTTACACAAGATATAAATCTTAAGTTTTAAGAGAAGAATAAAAATGTTTGCTTCTAATTAAATAAAAAAATCGACTTTATAAACATTGTATCTTATAGTAGTATAATTGTAGTATTGCAATTTATTTTCTTTTTTAATTTAGTTTTAGTTTAAATATGTACTTACATTCAAGCACAGATGATTGATATAACGCATTTCCATATCTCTCAGTACCTCCAGTCCTGGCATATTCGTTTATCCGCACTACTTGGTCGACGGTTAAAAATATACTGCGTTGTAATGATTCGCAATAAAGCCTATTAATACTTCCTCCGGGAACATCCGCTCACCGATAACAAGATGTTATATGAAATTTCTTTAAGCACGTTTTAGCAAGCTGACGTTTTAACAATGATAATAAAAACATTCTCACGATTTCATGAAGTGCTGAGATGTTTTTTACTGCTCCTTTGAGACTTATTTGACGTTTTGGGTTACTGAAGCATTCCCGTAGGGTAGATTACTGACACTAAATTTAGTTCTATTTATTTAACGTTAGTGTTCATTAAATGACTCAGTATTAAACACTAAATAGTACTTTCTTTATAGAACGGCTTTTGTTTCTTTAATGGCATGCATTTTCACTTGAATAATTAAGAAAGAGATACCAATAAGAATACAAGTCAATGTAATATTATTTTAAAAGTATTTGTCTTATTAAATTAACTATGAATTAAAAACCTGACGTTTTATAAACTTTTTAATTACCGTACTTTGTAAGATTTAATAAAGTATTGAAGAAATTCGATGTAATTCGTAAATACACGTCGATTTTACAAAAATATTAGCTTGATAGCATCTCGATAGCAATCTTAGAATTTATTCAATACATTAAGATTCAAGATTAGAACTTTAATTAAATGAAAAATATATTAGCGAAACAGGAAATAATAAAAAAAGAAATGTTGCCTATGCTATTTCTAAATATTGAAAAAAAAATGCTGACGAATTTTTGGGAATTCGGTTAAAAGTGTAAATAACATCTTCTCATATTGGGTAACTTTCATAATAATTATGTACTTACTAATATAAGCGTCTTTTTTGAAAAATTTTGGTATTTAAAAAAAATGGTGTGTGGTGTGGTGTAAGTGTTTATATTACACAATAAAAAAAAATAGTCTCACGTAACAAGAATGAATAATATATCATTATCCTTTAGACGTGTGTAATACCTAACTGTTCATGATATAACATGTCTTCGGTGAATGATTGATAAAGTTTGTGTTTACGAAGGCCTATTGCGAGAACCAAGTAATGATTCACAGATTCAATTGCGAATCATCAAACACTGTTTACGACAGCTGTATTCGCTTATGATTATCATTATTTTATTATCTGTGATTTATTAATAAATGAAGGATAAACGAAATAATGTTGTTTATTCCAGTGGTCGAAAACATTTTAAAATGTTTATTTATATAAGCATCTATACTACTATAATAAACCGTAATCACACACTAGCGTAGGATGTCAGCAATAACAGCACATTTTGAATAATTCTTTCCTAACTATAACGCCCTACACTTACTACACGCTTGAGACTATATATTTACATGCTATTATAGTTAGTGGGTAAATAAATTGAAAAAAACTGCATGTGGGAAAGGGACCATAAACTACAAGCTGCCAACATCACGGAAGCATGGTTGTCATTTATGCATTTGAATTTTGACACTTGACAAAAGTAAACAACAAAATAATGTTATTCTAATTTTATCCGTATGAAGCCTTATGGGAGCAGCTAGTTCATAAAAAATAAAAAAGGTTAAAGCAATGTCTTACAAAACGAGATACAGTTTGACTATCAGATAGATTTAATTTTAGGGTAACTTATCTAAAAAACGGTTCTTTTTTAATAATTTGCAACATCACATAAGTCTGTGTATATTTTTATTGGTTGTTTGTCGTGAAAGCCTACGGTTAAGAACAGTAGAACTATGTACTAGTTTAAAACTTCATCTGACCTTAAGTCATTAAGTTTCAATTCAAATTGCATACAGCCGGCGCCTTTAGTATAAAATACGCCAATAGAAGTCATTACGCTCGAGCTAGATGACTGTATACATATGTATATAGACGAAGCTTCATGACCTGTAGTTTATAAATGTTGACTTATTTTGACTAGTCAAATGTTATTCCACTCGTATTACCCCTGACGGTAATATTGTGTACTGCCAGTTTATTGATTTTTAAATTATCTTGTAAACTACCAACAACATTAAAAGTGCATTCGTTTTATTTTTCTAGATATTTTGTTTATAAATTGTCAATCAATGACACGGCCACCCAAATTGCTGAATAATTATTAAAATTAATTACAACAAATGAATATTCATTTTTGACCAGTATATAAATGTTAAGTGAAAACATTATATTAATCAAGTATAAATGGTTTCGAATTATTTATTTTCAATACGAAGTGATAAATTCATAAGGTACATAGTATATAAGGTACATAGGTTCATAAGAGACTTATGACAGGATATCACTACGTAAGCGCCGCTTACAATCTGACAGTCGTCAAAATTTAAATGGAAGTTGTAGTTTAGTGGCCTTATCATTAAAGACGCTGGTATACAAATTTCGTTTCAGTATTCAGCTTTTAAGTGATTTTTTTTTTCAAATGTTCAATCTGTATACATTTGCCAAACACATCTTAAGTGCTGTTGTAAAATTGTCTCAATTGATTTAATAAGGTATGTTTTATATATATAAAATGTAATAGAGTATATGAGTTGCGTGCTTATGTATATACAAATATAGTAAATGGAATATTTAAATTAGATGGACGATATCGTTAACTGGTTTACATTCGTGTTATCTCCGACGTAGTTGAGGATGGCTTCCCCGTTCACATATTACACATTTATATGTATGTTCATACAGATAAACATGTCATTATTGTAATATAAAGTTATTGTTTGTAGATCTCTCGGCCTTATTAATCCGTATTAGTGAATTTAAATACATTTTCTATCGAATTGGAGCTATTAAATTAACATAAAGTCCTTCAGAATAAGAAAAAGAATTAAACTTCTCGTTATGTATTTTAGTTTAATATATTAAATTAAGTAATATTAAATGAAAGCTTTAAGCTCCTGGCTACACAAGATACATAAAAATGCAATATGTATGTTTTCAGGCCTGATTAAAAGTTTATAGTTATTTAACTTCAAGTTTGAAAAGTTACATCAACTTAAGTAGGTACTTAAGTAGTAAATATCAACGTGTACCAACAGTTTCAACTTGTTTCGATCATACCATGTAACTTTCTAATATAATATTAAACACACATCGGTATGCATACTTAAACATGTATCCGATTTTAAAGCATAAAATATTTTAATTGTATAAATTTGCATAATAAAAATAAATATACATAAAATTTTATAAAACAAAACTTACCTTAAATATCAAATCGACGTCTCTGGTTTGAGCAATCGAAAAATATTAACTTCACTCGTACACCGAAAAAGCCCGTTAAGTAAGTAGTAACACGAAAAATAGCACCTTCGTTAATGTTAATAGAACGGAACGTTGCGGAACTCGCGGGTGGCAGGCTTATCTGGGGATCATTTATTTAATATTTTTTATTTTGTTTTTTTCTAGTTTGCTGAGCGATCGATCGTACGACGGCGCGGATAGCGTGGTAGCGGACGAGATGGCGGTTGCGAGGCGGCGCGTGCACTGGCACTGGTCGTGGTCGCCGCTCGGCTCGGCCGCTCGCCGCTCGCCACTCTGCCCCGCGCGTGCGCCGGACCAGTTCCTCAAGCGCACTCCGTTCAACACTTGAACAGAGCTTCGACTCCGAACCAATCAATACGCGAAATGCAACAGCGCAACAACACTCCTGCGCACATCAACGATTGACGTCTTGCAGAATGTGACAGATTTAATAATGTCTATAATAACAGGTGCTAAACAAGACAAGACGACATAATTTTAACCAAGAGATCGTCCACCATCCCTCAGGCCAGGATTACAACTGGAGTTCCTGTGATGTGATCGATAGTCAGAAAAAGACAGCCAATTTAAGACAATTGTTGATACAACAATTAAAAAAACTTATTGAAAAATTTAATGAATTTGCTAACTTGGCTACGATGATCAGATATTATGCGCCAGTAAATAGTAGGCGGTTTAAAAGACCACACATTACTCGAACTGTTTTAACACATCTCGGCAATTTGTTTGTTGTGAGATAACTACCTTCAAGAGTCTCCATTTATACTACTCAGTAACATTTATCTATGACATTTTTGCACTCAACAGAATACACCAGGAGACCACACATTAGACGGGTCATTTTAATATCGGTCTTGATACTAATAAATATTTCGCTGCCAGATAACTGTGCTCCCACGATGTCCTGTACAAAAGACATTTTCCTTTTCGACCACACGCAAATATCTACCAAACGTACATCTAATAAAATAAATACATCTAATCGATATGATTGACAGAATGTACACAATCTTGTTTGAGTTATGACTTGTAACTTATGACTTTAACTGAATCCCATGGACTTCTAAGTGGAAATTTTACGAAGTTTCAAAATTTAAAACAATAGAAGAAAAGCCTGTTTTTATGACACTAGAGTATTTGCGTTTAATAATACTTATGTATCAAATAACTTGCGAATTGTTTGAATGCGTTTTACAAAAGCGCTCGAGCGTAAAAGAGGTCACCCATGCGTTAGGTGACGCGTTGTCCATTCCAACGTTAACTGAATCCCTTCGCCGATGCTATCGCGCTCGCATCGGATACGGAAAAGTAAGGACAAGTGAATGTCCATAGTCTGTGAACTAAATTACATTTACGACAGCTACGAATGATATGTACGTTCAATTGGAAATATCTAAGTATTACCTATCTGTTACATTTTACATTTTTTCAAAATTATTGTAAGTTCCTGTAAATGTCCTAAGTAGATTAAAATATAAACATTCTTATGTTTTGGATGCTGTAATTTTTAAACCCTTAAATCTATTGTATTCAGTGTGACTTATTGTAATAAAAAAATCTATTTTAATTATATTTCATATCCAAGAATGTGACTACAAAAAAATCAGTGTTTTTGCTACAAAGAAAACTCCGTCGAACTAATGGTTAATAATCTATTATTTTTTTATATTACTCAGAATTTACAACATTATGAATTACTGAACCCCTAATGTCTTTAGTATAAAACTCGTTTCATAAATCTCATAGACCTAGGTTTGTTTTGAAGCTTTCCGATATCATTAGTAACGTACGGAGTGTAGTTTATTGAATATCTACCTAACGATCCTAAACTAAGTGAGGTAGGCAGGCTATCAATTATAATCCGGTTATCGATCTAGATTATTTTGTTGCTAAATGATGAAATTTGTTCTTGGTATTTACACATTATTGTGAAAATGCGCTACCATTTTATGTATTCGACCATTTGAAAAAATCCTACTCGTTTAGCAAATAAATAAACATGACGTGTAAATTGTAACACAAATAGCTTAGAAGATAAGATTAAACTAAAAATAATACGGTTTTATTTTGACCTATTAACATCAATAACTTTTTTATTTAACAAAGAACAACAAATAGAACGTCACTAATACATTGACTTGAATTCGTGTCCATTTTCACCAATCGTTTCTTAAATTTAGGGGTCCTTGAAGCAGAAATTAGGTGCTCTAAAGTAAAATTCTAATTTTACATCTAAAAATACTTTAGATATTGGTTAGTAGCAACGGCAATCAGTTATGGAATTCCTTTTTTTTATTTAAGTGACATAGAAAATGGTAATGTATCTTATTTTCTCTTTGATTTAATGTTAAGGCGAAGAACGACCCATTAATATTATGTCCTCATATCAACAGTGGTCGTGTTATTGTCGTCACCCTTTATATTTATTGACATTATTCCGTTAACCCTTTTGCGTACATAGCTTTGGCCAAGCCGGCGCCAAACGCCCACTCGCTGGCTCTTCAACCCCATTCCGGAGGGTGGTTAACCTCCTTCCCCATAGATAAATTATGACTGTTTGAACGTGTCATTGAACACTTCACTTTGATTAAATCATTTTTGTACAATATTTGAGGCGAATTGTAAGTGGATTTGGCATTTACCTTATAAGTTACCGTTAAGTTGGGTAAAACTGATAGCAACGGAAAGTAAAGAATGAATTGGAACATCAGTACATGAAACACAAGCTCCATAAGTTGCAGTTTACAACGACTTTAATAGGTTATTTTTATTAAGTGTAAATAAAAGTGTGTTATGTCCAGTTAAGGTTATTTTTAAACTTCGATTCACTGTCTCTAATGTCATAGTTTGAATAAATAGTCAGTTAAGTCGACCCTTGGTGTAAACCCTTGTGCTAATCTTACGTTAACGCTCTCGTAAACTACTCTGAGTGCTGCTGTATTATGTAAATAACGTTATATTAAATTTTATACACAATTATGACTAAGAATCGAGCAAGCAACAATACAAGTAGTCTAACGGAATGCTTTAGCGCGCAGCACGAACAAAGGTTGCGGTTTGCAATTCACACTTGATGCGTTGCGAGACGCAGATCTTTATCTGACATTATCGATCGACGTGATTAACTGTACTAAAGTGATAATGGCATCGTAATAACACATGCTGGCGCTACAGTAATACTAGTTTCACACGAGGGCAGACAAGTGAATTAAAGCTGTTTTCAGACTTGCAGCCAAAACAGCGTTAGCGATATCGTTAATCTAAAAGTAAAAAAATGATAATAGTATTAATAACTTTCCATATATCACATGTTTTTCACGTATTTATTCGTATACATTTTGACTATTCTCTGTGGCACTGTGCCTTAAACCAGCGCAGTCCTGCCCTCGTGTGAAATTAGCTAGAGTATACTCCTCAGAGCTTAGAGTAGACGAACCATTCGCGGAACTAATTAACTAACCATGTTTACTAACTGATTGCTTATGTTTATGTTGATCTGATTTTGTTTTGATTGATCATATAGATAGAAAATTATATTATGACTAAAGTGCGTTTGATTTTGCAGTATTAATTAAGTAATTGAATTGAGTGTTGAATGCTGTAATTACATCAGGTTTTGTAATTAAGTCGTTTCAAAAAACATATTTTTAACTAGTAATGGCCTCGTTCATTTGTTTTATTTTGCAAAAAATGTAATCCGCGTGTTAATCAAATCTCGGGGATAATTATTGTAAAATGTAATTAACTTCTTACATAGTCTATAATCACATAGATAATGATTTAACGTCTGTTTACTGATTGTCTAGATATAGCTCTGATTCATTGGTATCGGCGTGTAATTTGTGCTGGTGTAATTTATAAAACGTAATAGATATTTGATTATCAGTGTTTAATAGCGTAAAACAACATAATAATCGGATGTGATGGACTTGTCTAAGATTTTTCTTACTTTATAAATGCGACATAAATAAATAACCTCTGTATTGCCAACAAATGTTTCAGACTTTACAAGGCATACATTTGTAACAGTGATGGCAAAAGTGGGAGGCTCAACCGTCAAATACAATGTGAGTCCAGATATCTGTTTTATAATCTAAATTCATTTTTTTGCCCCCACGAAGTTTTGCAGTAGATCTACGAATAGCTGTGCTGTTATCTCTAGATACCTCATACATACAATTAACTAGGATATCCAAATTATAATTTAAATAAAAACATGTATAAAAGTTGCCATATAAGATTTAAGCTTCATATACTACCAGACGCAAATGAAATTTTTTGTCAAGTCCAGAAATGGAAATCGCGAGCGTTGAGAACATTTTTTTCTTTATTTGATTCAACTTCAGCGTATAAATTCTACGCACTGAAGCAACTCGTGGCTCAAATGGCAAACCCTCTCTGCTGTTATCTTGGCTCCAATCCAAATCCACAATAGTACACTCACTTTTCTATACAAAGGGGAAATCTTAACAATTTGCAGCATGACTCGACGTTTCAAACTAGTTGACTAACACAATGCAGACTAACTTACGTATTGTAATAAATAGTTTTAAACTGATCGTTTGCCAGATAGGACAGAGTCGTTTGGCAGACGAAATCCTAGTTTGTGATGTGGTTTTTAAATGACACATAACTTAATGCTATAAACAAATCGAACAAAGACTGTTCAAAAGTTGCGCCAGATTTGACGCTCGATTACGTTAATCTACGCAGTTGACCTGAATGACGTGAAATGACAACCAAGGGCGGCTGTTTCGTTTAAATATCTATTGTTAAATCTAAACTTTTCCTTGTATAGGATTTGCAGTTCTAATATTTTGTATTGTTTCGTAATATATTCAGCTTTGTGTTAATAGTGTACTTCTATTTAAATTAACCTTCCGAAAGGATTGACGTGTTAGTTTGTCTGGGCTGTAGCCCCGACTGTAATACTACTAACACTGTAGTGTAACGTTGTAACAATACTGAGATTAATTACCACGAGTAAAGAAAACTTTTAACTTAATCGGAATAAGTTAAATTATCACATGCAAAAGAGTGACGTTTTGAAACACTATTTAATTTACGACAATTTTTCCCGCTATATTTAACATCTATCACAGGGCATATAAATTAGTTTCTCTAGACATATATACAAACATCATTATTGCCTTTTCTGGCATGACAGATAATGTAAACAACTAAAATAGGTTTGCGTTATTTGTTAACGTTATTAGCGCATGCAAAAAGGAGACAATTATATGTCAAAAGCTTGTTTATTGACAGGTCCTTAGACTAACCGTGTAATTTCCCGCGGTCTAGCAACGGCGCGCCGCGGCGCCAGCACCGTCGGTTCACATAAAAGGCGTTTATGCAAATACGTCACTAACAACTAGTAACCAACCGATAGCGACATTTCTCGTCTACATAACAGCTAATAAATTATTAAATCAATTCTAATAGCAACTATCTAGACTGTCAATCAACGCATTGGCAAAGTTAGACAAGACAAATCGCAGTATATTGTTTGTGCCATTATACATTGATCACAGATCATACTAATATTATAAATGCGAAAGTTTAGATAGATGGATGGATGTTTGTTTGAGTTTGTAGTCTAAACGGCTGAATAGATTTCGATGAGATTAGGTATAGATGTAGAGGTTAGTCTGGAAGAACACATAGGCTACTCAAATTTGTTTTATTTCCTAACTTCAAGGACGGTGTCGCAGGGTTTAGCTAGTAAGAAATATTTCTTGATTTAAGGATTTAACAATAAACTTTATTTTACTCATTATTTTACGAATTTACGTTTGCATTTGAATCGATTAAATCAAATCACAACAAGCCTTAGTATTCTCTGCGATACTATTTCCGTGCATCTTTCACGAAAACCATTTGATTAGGCGTAAACTCTATACAAGGTAAATGTTGGCAGTTTCAACTAGAAGTCACCCACTGCAATGTACAAATAAGGTAAGGTGGCTTCACGTACACTCGGTGGAATTCTTTGTACATGTACAGTAGCTTTCCCTTAACATATTGAGTTAGAATATCTTATAGATTGCAAATAGACGTTGTATGTCAGCATAGATAAAGCAACATATTTTTATTTAAGCGTTAAATCTATAATGAAAAGAGAAATAGTCCTCAAAGAAGTATAATATAGACCCATCCGACAAATAAGACTGTCCACAATATCTATTTTCCCTCTTAAGACGTATAAATTATGAATTGTCTCTAGTTATGGAGGATCGTCGGAATATCACTTTATGGATTTATTTTCGTTACTTCTAGTTCAAACACTACACGCGGTGACTTTATGAAGCGTTGAAAGCGCTTAGCGAATCGAGAACGTGCAGCTAAAAGCGCTTCACTGTTATATTATCCAGATACCCGGAGGTCATGTCAGGACTATCTGTCCTTTAATAAACAAACTATTATACGTAACCATTACATCTTATGTTTGTCTAATTGACTAATCAAAGTCCCAATTGCGTAATAAATCTGCAAAACTTGTAACAGATAATGATATCATATATTAGATTAAAGTTAAATAACGAAATAATTAGGTTATAGATAATTGCGTTTAGAAATTACTAGCTTCTGCCCGCGAGCCCGTCCGCACAGGAGTAAAAAAAAACTTATAAACGAGTGTAAATATCATTTGTTCTTCCAAAGTAATTTCTACATTTATGTCAAATTTCATTGCGATACTTTCACCAGTTTATACTATAAATTTTAACAAACTACCATCGATCCATCCAAACTTTTAGCATTTACAATATTGGTAAGACATTTATAAAATAAAATCTGCACCTTCAAGGCTCCTCTGTTCTGTGTAGACTCTTTGGATTTGATATCAAATGCTTTATATCGTCATTGAAAAGTCGTATTTCAAGGGTATTTAAAAACCACAAAAGGCACCGCATAATTAAAACCTACAAAGTTAATTACTAAAATTATATCAAATAAGTACTTAGAACAAAAAACTCATTACTATTTAACTTAATTGATCTCAATAGGTATTTTTTTACTAAATCATGAAATTGTACGTCTAAAGAATACTTATTAGTCGGCTCGTTTAATCTTCTATCAATTCTCAAGAAATTTACATTTAACAACTAGTTTACAAGCAATAAGTCCGTAACTCTTCAGTTTCACACCAACGCAACGATTCAATGACCGCACTAATTAAAATGCCACAGTTCGATGCAATATATAAGACATAGATATAGTAATAAATTCATCATATACTAGTATTTATGACCACATTATTCTTAAATATACGAGTCTTACTATATGTTTGTGCTTAGTTTCCGGATAAGAGGGTGCAATTAATATTATCTTGACATTTCCCTTAATAAACAGTGGCAATATTAAATCTGATACGGGCTTGAGCTTTTGTCTCATTGTGTTTGACGCGTGGGCGTTTCTCTGTATTCATTTACGAAGTGTAATTTCTTATACGATGACAAAGGCTTCTCGGCAATATGGCGTCGGCGCAGGGTGACGCCTAATTCGATCAACGATACGAATGCCTTGTTTGTACATTTAAAATATGTAAACACGCTTTATGCCTATTTATAACCACTCGAATGCGATAATCTTTTTATTACTCATTTGTTTGTTTTATTGATTGAGCTTTCAACAATAGACTCTTAACTTCTTAACTCTAACTAGAGTAATTAAAGTGATTGTTAGTAAAATGTACCTACCCTGAATTATGAAATCATAAAACACAAAGTATTACTTGTAATGACCAACATTAATGAATCGCAAGAGACTGTAATAGAATTCCGTGTTAGTTAACTTAATTGTCATGTAAAATTTCTATGTTATATTAAATTGAGCATTAAAAATCAGGATTAATATTTACGGAACCCTATTTATTAAGTTAATTACCTTCTTCGCTGACTTCAACCGCATAAAAAGAGCGAATAGTTACATATGTCCATACAGATATTTTCAGATATTAACTTAAATTGTTCTCTCGGCCATCATAAGAACCGCAAAAGTTGAATCAACTTTTTGTGGACTCGGTATCAGATGTGATTAACGAGGCATCATGAGTAGTGCAGTTTTTGCGTATTCATTTAATGAACATTTCCACCGCGAAACAATGTACTGAATGGAAAACGCGGTCGGCGACTCTCTACCGCGAACAAAGACCATCGACAATTACATTTAATTTGTGTGATCTTTCATATCGTAGTCTACTCACGTCTGCACATATTGCAACAGACTTTAATGTCTTTGCAGAACTGAAGTAATAAATGTTGTAGATGATCATTGAACAAAAAAGGACCAACATAATCAACGCACCACACTAAACAGCTGATTGGCCCTATTAACCTCCCGATCTCTGTCAGTCAGCCTATAAATGAGGAGGAGCCTTGATACGTTTCAATTGACTGGGATCACTTTACTTTGCTTGATAAACATGCCAGACTTGCACACATTACACTCCGTATGTCTTATTTTAATAATTACTCATTGCAATGAGACAATCAACTGCTAAGGTCCTTCGCCATAACATGTTTTTTTTTTGTAAATATATCGTGTAAAGTAGGATAACGAAATCAGCTTTCGCAGTTCAGAAAATAAATATTAAAATTTGATGAACAAAATTTTCGTATGTCATGTCGTGACTTCTGAATGTATAGCGAAACATGATACTCTCTTATTACCAAACTAGATTTCCAAACAAAAAAGTGCATAGTAGGTGCTTTATCGACTTATTTTACTATTTTAGTGTGCATAGTTTCAATTACGTACTTAAAAATGTATAAGTATTTTTTAAATTACACCTCTCCGTGTTTGTTTATTTGTAAGTCGGCCTTTAATAGTCCATTCGGAATTTCACGTTAAGAATTATTTAAGAGTAGGCAAATAATTTATCTGAATGTAAAGCGAACTATTGCGTGTATTTTTAGAGTGGTATCACGTGCTAAAATAAACCTGTGAATCGATACGATTAACGCGAGGATAATCTCACTGTTAGTGTGTAATGAAACTGCGTGGGCTCGGTCGTGCGTCAATTTGCTTAGTGCACTGTCGTCATTACCCTACCTCGAGAGCTTTGACGTGACCAGGACCAAATATTCCACTTCATTGACTGCCCATAGACAATAATGCTTGTTTGTTTTACTCTTTATAGTACAAATAGAGATAGGTGCATTAATCTTTCGCCTTACGATTTGCAGTTACATATAACTGTTCTTTGCTAACAAATACCGAATAGATTGAGGACAGTAAATAAGAGCAAAATTAGGAATAGTTATAGGTAATCGAACATATTTGTATTCTGAATTAGTACCGCGGATACTGAATCTCCTTTACAGGAGATTTGGTGGGTGGCGTTATTTCTGACGCTTGACCGTAAATGGCAATGACTATTGTTATATTTTGGTGAACTTGGAGCAGAAAGGAGACACACCATATTAGTACTTGGGATAACTGATTTTTGGTTGAATCTTATTATTAAAGGAATCACATTCAGGTGATAGACCAATATGCTGACTGGAAGTGGCTAGATGCGCAAAGCTAAAAAGTATATTTTGTGAACATCGGGCTATAACTTTTAAGAGTATTGGGCTAATTGCTGAAGATGTTAATCATGTGGTTACACGTTTCTTATTACAAAATACAAATATGCAAAACACTTTATCACACAACAATCATTAATCACAAGCTACAGTCATCGTTGACAATGTATAGTACCATTTTGGCATTCAGTTTCTTGGCGGGCGCCTGTGATATCGTCACACTTCCTAAGATCAGTTTCGATGTAATAAGGGCATCGAACTCGTTTCTCGTGCGTACAAAATTTCGTATGCGCCGTTTAATTTACCTTCCGCACGTTGTAGCGCACTGCGCACTAATTTATTGCGTTAGCGCGAATAACGCATTGAACTATGTCTAACGATGTAATTATAACACAAATTAGAACTATTATCTTGATACATCCGGCAAATTACAAAAGCTATCAGAAGGTATCGCTGTTTATCGAAACCTTTGCCACTGGCGCCCTCCATTCTTCACAACACGTGAACGAAAGTAGGACTTGTGTTGTTTATTACATGCATACAATTCGACGATTGAACAAGCTCCATTTATCTAAATTCTAAATCCAAAGTCCAGGTTCTTTTTCTCAGTTTAGAATTAGTGTGACGTATATCAAAACTGTGCGAATTCATTTAATTTGATCTCATTTGTTTTTATTCTACTTTTTACCGACTTCTCAAAAGAAGGAGGTACTCAATTGGTCTGATGTTTTTTTTTTCATGTCATTATACTTATTAGGGAAATGTTAAAACGTTTAAATTAAATGATGACTTCTGGATTGATACCAGAATAGAAGATGATTATTAGTTGTTCCAAAGTAATATATAGGAAAATAACAATATACATAGTTATAATAGAATATTTTGATGAATATTCTACATTCGTTCAGGCGTGGTGGGCCTCATTGTCTAATTACATAACATTGGTCTAAATAAGTTCACATGAAAGTGGGTCATTCTTTGACCCAGTTTGCTCCAAGACAACAGCAGTACTAGACACTGTACATTGCATAAAACGATGAAGACTGAAAGCTAATAGGATCATCATAGTCAAAATCAGCGTGTGTCAATTTACTGCTGAGAAGACCGAATAAGATAGTACTTTAAAATTGTCATGAACTCCACCACAAAGTACTTTTCATGGTTTAATGCTGAAAGCGCTTATTTAGATATGTTTTACATGTAAATTGGAGCCATAATTTTCTAAGAATGGTACCGTCTGTTCGCAGTTCGCACAGTCATTTGCGAGAAACGTATCACACGTGACCCCGTCACAAAGAGATTAGTCTGCAAAGACAATAACGTATTAAGCTCAAGGCAGATCGATGACAAGACTGGCATTTGGAAGGGAACACAGCAATCGATTTACTGCCATCTGGTGCAATGCCCTTTCAGTGAGTCCATAATCCTTTCCTTATGATGCAGTATCTCGTTTTTATTGCCTTACAGTTATATTGATTTTTAAACATCAGCTTTTATATTTTGTATCGTGTTTTACTTTTAGTTACAAAGGAAGTACAAAGTAAAAACCAACCGGCTTACAAGTTTGTTTTTATTTTGTGGATTACGTTTATTTAATGACTTTTAAATGATATATTAAGTGATCACAGCAAACGGACTTCCAAACATGGTAACAACTACATGCCAACCGTTAACGATTTAAGAATACGTGCATAGTAAGACATACGAAAAGAAAATCTAAAGTTATTTTCTTGAATAAAAAAATATATAGAATTTTAATTATTTGATGCGTTACTTAAGTTTTTCTAATAATAAGCCTAAATTATTTCATTACGTTTGAGACAATACCAGTTTTTATGACTTCTTTGTTAACGTATTATAAGTGTTCTTGCAATAGCTTACCGAGATAAGTTTCGTTGCAAAAGATTTTTTTCCATTCAAGGAGGTGAAGGTGAGTAAAGATGGGAACACATTCCTTAAACTAACATTGCATTACTCTGAGTCATACGCTATAACGTATACAACTTAGCCGTTTATAGAGCTAGTTGATGAAACGGATCGTTCATTAGATCTGTAATAAAGACTTATTGTACACTAGCTGTTGCCCGCGGCTTCGTCTACAATCACAGCATATTTTTGAACAATTCTTTCATTAATAAAGAGCCCTACACATACGACACGCTTAAGGCTATATTTTCACGCTATAAAACTTAGGGGATGAATATTTAACAAATATTTAAAAGGGACCATAAACTATAAGCTGTCAACATCAAAGAAACAAGGTTACCATGGTTTGTCATCATGTCATGTCATTTTGACATTTGCAATTGATTATTTGACAAATGTAAACAATAAAATGAAATTTTCATAATTTCATGCGGATGAAGCCGCACGAAGACAGCTAGTATTAAGATAAAAAGTGGCCTAGGATATGCCCGTCTATGTCTGCTACCCTTCAGCGAAAATCCGGTCGAAATCGTCCCACTGTTTCGGAGATTACCCTGGACAAACGCAGCTTGCGGACATACAGACAAACAGACAGACAACATTTTTTTTATGTGATTTTCGTTATCAGCAACGCAAATACATCATCTTCCCGAAATCTTGAATTTTTCTTTTGATGCTACAAACAGACACTCCAATTTAATTAAATGTATAGATATTGTGATTTGAGATTGTGACATCATGATAAAAAATATTCTACAGTTCTAGTATACAGGTGGCCTAAAAAAATAAACAATCGTTTGACTCAATAATAATCCATTATAAAAAATCATTACTTCAAATAATATGTAGTAATAGGTTCCTAAATTTTTAAACAAACAGTTGTAAAAACCACAAACTAATCTGGCACTTTGAGTGATGTGCCTCTATTACTGCTACTGTCAGCGGCTGCTTTAGTTTCACCTTTGCCCACCCAGCTAAATTAGTTTGTCATACTAAAACTACATTGCCGAGCTATACTGTCATTATTTATTGACGTCTCTGATGACAGGATATTAAGATGAAGACAGAATGCTTATTGTTAAACAACACAATAAAATGAATGATTGACTACAACAGTTTATATTATTTCTAAGTAAATAAACACTTATGATTTAGACCTTAGCCAATTAGTTCTCAAATAAACATCTTTAATTAGTATTAGTCTTAAGACGCAAAGTTAAAATCAAATAGCGTAATCATTTCCATAACTTTTTATAACGATTTGACTATTCTAGATTTTGTGAGTCGATGTCTTCATAGCCACAATCTCATTAAAGAAGATATTATAACTAGATATAGAATGTACCATAATAATTTGGTACGTACTAGTTAGTCTTAAATATCATCTTAATCGAATTTTCTCACACTTGAAGCGCATGACAATTTAAAGTCCGGGTCAATGAATACTTTATCTTACATCTGTGTCCGATGCAACTCTAATAAAGATAGCCAAGTAATGCAGCTGGACTGAGTCGTAAAACAACACAATCGCGCTGCTTGTGCGGCCGCTTTTACGTATCTCCGCTTAATAATAATGAATGAGTTTATTCAATTATCGATACTAAGAACCAATGTCACAGGCGCGAGTGATTTATGTTCGCGCACAACGAGTACAATGACAATAGCTTTTTGCGCTACTAGCTGTCTACATACATATCTACTTCGAGTGTGTATACTCCCTAACAGTGGGTTTTCACTGCAGAAACACTCATACAGAAGCATGCCGTTGTCCTTTTTCATTTTATTTAAAAAAAACAGATATCAACACTCTATGCCTCGATTTATGATATCAAATATTTAATAATAGTTTGGTTAAAAACTGTATTTTAAACTTCCCATTTTTCAACGGACAATCGTCACCTGAAAAATTGTTCTTCAAATATAATACTTGTATATTTTTTCATACGAAATATTTAACATCTCTTTGTGGTATATTGAATGATTTTATCTTCTTTTTATAACGGGTTTGTTGGTCGCGAAGTCGTCGGATGTACATCTGCAGCATTGAATCAAATTAACTAATTGCGGGGCTATCGTCGCCAGACAATTGACTCTGTCCCGTTCGCTCTTTTGTAATTATTGTTAACAAGTCATGTTTTTAAATAAAAGGGATCGTTATTTAAAACAACACTTTAAATTAAACAGTATAAAACGTATATCTCTTGTGCTTTCTTTTTTCTCTCGTTTATATGGTTTAGTGCATAAATTCGTATTTCATATCTGTGTCATTTATCGGGAAAAATATTATCCAAGTAAAAATAGGGATTGACTGATAATGTATTTCAGTTTTTATATTTTTATAATAATAAAGTTGTTAAACCGAACGTCTCATGGTCAAGGTAAATAATGAAATGCCTTGTGTATAGAGTATTCTACTGTGTAATGTAATTGCATGACATCTAAAGTGGTAATTTTAAATGAAACTTTAGATGGCAGAGAAATTGACGTGCGAACCAGACGTCTCCCATGCGTAAATGAGCGCTGCGTCGAAAAAGGAATACGAACTTACAAAGTCTGCGAGTCATTGTCAACTATCCCGCATCATTTGAACTAATTATTAGTGAAGAATTTGTAAGCTTTAGTTATTTTTTTTATCTAATTGAGCAGGTGGTTGATAAGACCCAAAAGAAGACATCCATTGTGATGTAATATTATATCTGATTTTTTTTTTGTTATTAAAATTGGTAGCATTTAGCACTAAACGTAAAGTTTTGGAAAATTTCCTGACTCTTATTTAAATCACTTAGACTAGATTTGACAGCTATGTCGGCTACCCTGCAACATGAATAATTTCTAACCAACAAATTAATGTGTATATTTATAGACCAATGTTTTCCGAAAACGTTAATAGGAACAAACAAGTTACAACGAAACAAAGTACATTTTCCTCGTATTAATTAAAATTAAAATGCCGGATATGAATGACAAAGTATTTGTCACAACTTCTGTGCCTATTAATATAGATTGGTCGTCATCGTTTAACGGAGCTCGTGGTAGCACCAGCTGGCTATCGCTTCCACACTACATGCGTCTTCCCCGAAACGCTTACGTGGCCTTAACATTTATGCTTTTACGAAGAACAATAAAAGTTAAAGAGAAGTTTTAGATTTAAAATTACCTTTGATAAAATAACGTTCTAGTTTTAGTGTTTTTATTAATTAAATTGTTCTTTTACCTAGTTCAAGGTTAAGTTACAATATTAATAAAAAAAAACTTTGCAAGACCTCTTAAGTGCTTATTTTTGTTGAGTCATAAATGCATTGATGTAGGTACATATTTGGATTCAGAAATTACTAACGGTTTAAATTCATCGTCATTCTACATTTATAAAAATCGTAACATACTTCTTTTATGAAAAGAATAGTGTCATGGTGGAAATCTACGATTTCTGCAAGATATTTACGATTTTTGAAAATAAAAAGTATGAAAATACCATCGGTTTCGCTCAATAAAAAAAATAGTATATACTCTAGTCTATGCGGTATTCGATGATTCACCTTAAATACGACTGGCGCCACGATGTATCAGCTACACACCGAGACGTATTCGTCATAGTAAAATTTAAAATTACTAGACACAATCGTTAATATTACATTATTGTTACTTGTTACTCACATTTACCCAAAATGTGGATATACAACTTTATAGTACATTTTAAGTCGTTAACAATATATAATCTTTTCAATTCTTTTTCGTCTTACTATTTATAGAAAAAAGTAACGAAACGAGTTAGTTTAGAATCATTTATAAGAAACCAAAGTTTGTACCATATACATACAAATTAGTTTAGATAGTCAGGTAATTTGTATTTTCCCGCCAAACACAAATTACCATCTTATTGCCCTTCTACAAAATTCGGCTACCAAAATTTTATCCATAATTCTTCATAACCGGATATATTCAATTTTCGAAAAGTTGAGCACAAAGTAGGTACATTTAAAAGAATATCGGTTAAAATAACTTTTTGAATAAAAAGTAATTACTAAAAAACCTAAAGAAATGAAATGTCACATTGACATTGTCAGAAAAAAGTGAAATATGTTGGATGGATGATGATAATATACCGGTGGTACCGTTAAAAGTTAAACTTTTAAGAATAAATTGTGCACCGAATTATATTTGTGACTCTAATCAAATAGTATACTTTGTAATTGATTTAGTGAAATTAGGTAACGTACATTTATAGAACCTTAGCGATATAAGTCATACTTCCGCTAAAGTTTCTTTTTTTAACTTTCAGTTTTTGGCGCCAATACTATAATACAACAATTGAAGATATCTGTAACAGTTTAAAAATGAACAAAGGCAAACAATTTAAAGGCCCACCCCCGAAAAAGTTTAAATCACAAGATGACGATGACGATAATGAAGTACCGTGTAGTTTTGAGGATACTCTTGCAGGAATGGAAGTAGAATTTGATTCGCCTGAATTAATTGGTGAAGGCCCGGAAAATCAGTCTACTAATATTAAATGGTCTCGACCAAACATTCCTCAGTTGGACCCTAATAAAGATATCATAGTATTTCAACAACTGGAAATTGATCATTACAATGGTCAACCATTGGCTGGTATGCCTGGATCGCAACTAGGTCCTGTCCCAATAATGAGAATGTATGGTGTCACAATGGAAGGAAATTCTGTGTGCTGTCATGTCCATGGGTTCACTCCATATTTCTATGTCACAGTCCCTTCAAACTTCACTGACTCCATGTGTAATGATATGAAAATTAATCTTAACAAAGTTATCTTAGAAGATTTACGTTCTAATAAAGATAATATTCGGGAAACAGTATTGGAAGTGCGTTTGATGCAAGCTCGTTCCATTATGTATTATAAAGGTGATGTAGATATAAGATTTGCTAGAGTATCTGTAGCCTTGCCTAGGTTGATAGCTGCAGCAAAGCGTCTTATTGACAAGCAACCACCATCCTTCGGATTATTGGACCCATCTTTTTATGAAACTAATATAGATTTTGATATCAGGTTCATGGTAGATACTAATGTAGTGGGATGCAGTTGGATAGAATTACCTGTTGGAAAATGGTTGATAAGGTCCAAAGATAGCAAAGTAAAGCCAGAATCAAGATGTCAAATTGAAGTTGATGTTGCTTGGAATAATTTTATTGCACATCAACCTGAAGGTGAATGGTCTAAGGTAGCTCCTTTTAGAATATTAAGCTTTGACATTGAATGTGCTGGCAGAAAGGGTATTTTCCCTGAACCTAATCATGATCCTGTAATCCAAATCGCTTCTATGGTTGTCAGGCAAGGTGAGACCGAGCCATACCTTAGAAATGTGTTTACATTAAATACTTGTGCTCCTATAGTTGGTTCACAAGTTCTAAGTTTCCAATCTGAATCAGAAATGCTTGCCAGGTGGGCTGACTTTTTTAGAGAACTAGATCCTGATATAATAACAGGATACAACATTAGTAACTTTGATTGGCCATACCTCATTAATCGTGCAAAACATTTAAAAGTTGACAAATTTGACTTTTTGGGTCGTATAAGGAACATTAGATCAGTTATTAAAGATTCAGTTTTACAGTCAAAGCAAATGGGTCGCAGAGAAAATAAAAGTATTAACTTTGAAGGCAGAGTTCCTTTTGACCTACTGCTTGTACTTGTTAGGGATTATAAGCTAAGATCTTATACTTTAAATGCTGTGAGTTATCATTTTCTCCAAGAGCAAAAAGAGGATGTGCATCATAGTATTATTTCAGACTTACAAAACGAAAATGAGCAAACAAGGCGAAGACTAGCTATGTACTGTCTGAAGGATGCATATTTACCTTTGAAGCTGTTGAATAAGTTAATGTGTATAATAAATTCCATGGAAATGGCAAGAGTTACAGGAGTTCCCTTAGTATGTCTGCAAACAAGAGGCCAACAAATCAAAGTTGTAAGCCAACTTCTACGGAAAGCTAAAGAGGCAGGATATTTAATACCAGCATACCATGGCCAAGGTTCAGATGATCAGTTTGAAGGAGCAACCGTAATTGAACCTAAAAGAGGATACTATGCAGACCCTATATCCACTTTAGATTTTGCTTCCCTATACCCAAGCATAATGATGGCTCATAATTTATGTTATACAACACTAGTCCCTCCAAACATGCAAAAAGATTTAAATTCTGACGATATAACTATTACACCAACAAAAAATATGTTTGTTAAATCTAATATCAGAAAAGGCTTGCTACCTGAAATTCTAGAATCCCTGTTAGCTGCGAGAAAAAAAGCTAAAGCTGATTTAAAAGACGAAAAAGACCCTTTCAAAAGGTCAGTTTTAGATGGTAGACAACTAGCATTGAAAATAAGTGCCAATTCTGTGTATGGGTTCACAGGGGCACAAGTGGGCAAGTTACCATGTTTAGAAATATCAGGCAGTGTCACTGCTTATGGCCGAACTATGATAGAATTCACAAAATCTGAAGTTGAAAAGAAATATACTAAATCAAATGGTTATAAGGAAGATGCTGTAGTAATTTATGGTGATACTGATTCTGTTATGGTAAAGTTTGGTGTCAAAACACTTGAAGAAAGCATGGAATTGGGCAGAGAAGCTGCAGAATTTGTTACTTCAAAATTTGTTAAACCTATTAAACTGGAATTTGAAAAAGTATACTATCCTTACCTTCTTATAAATAAAAAGCGTTATGCGGGTTTGTACTTCACACGACCTGATAAATATGATAAAATGGATTGCAAAGGCATTGAGACAGTCAGACGAGATAATAGCCCTCTTGTTTCAAATATGATGAGTACTTGCCTTCAAAAGTTATTGATAGACAGAGATCCTGAAGGGGCAGTTAACTATGCTAAACAAATCATATCAGATCTGTTGTGTAACCGAATTGATATATCTCAACTTGTTATAACAAAAGAACTAACAAAAAATGATTATGCGGCCAAACAAGCTCATGTTGAGTTGGCTGCTAAAATGAAAAAACGTGATCCAGGCACAGCACCCAAGCTTGGTGACAGAGTCCCTTATGTTTTGTGTTGTGCTGCTAAGAATACACCTGCATACATGAAAGCTGAAGATCCTATTTATGTGTTGGAAAACAGTGTGCCTATTGATTTTAATTACTATCTAGAAAATCAGTTGTCTAAACCATTACTGAGAATTTTCGAACCTATTTTGGGTGATAAAGCAGAATCACTTTTGTTAAAAGGAGAACATACTATGACGAAGGCCATGGTGACTTCAAAGGTTGGTGCATTGGCTGCCTTTACCAAGAAAAAAGAAAAATGTATAGGATGCAAAAGTGTTATGCCAAATGATACTAAAAAGGCATTATGCAACCACTGTTTGAGTAAAGAAGGCCAACTGTATATTACAGAAATGTTTAAATTGAGACAGCTACAAGATAAGTTTTCCAAGCTTTGGACAGAGTGTCAAAGATGTCAGGGAAGTTTGCATGAAGAAGTGTTATGTACAAATAGAGATTGTACAATTTTCTATATGAGAAAGAAAGTAGGGATGGAACTTGATGTACAGGAAAAGACTGTTTTGAGATTTGGTGAACCGGTTTGGTGAAATCGAAAAAAGGCATGATTGTTTTAAATAAAAAATATTACTCAGTTTTTTTATTTTATTATATCATACATTCTATAATTTAAAACAAATTAAATCCAATATTATATCACATTTTTCTCAACATTTCTTAAAATTAATACTATTTCATAAGCAAAAGTGTACTGATATGGATATTTTCAGTAACAAAACTGATCAAGGATATGAAAATAAATTTGCTTGATAACAGTTTTTTTTTTAATTACAATAACACATGCACATTCTGATATTAACTTCGATTCTGAAACATTCCTCTAGACATATCTAACAACTTTCATTTATCTTCTATATCAAACAACCAGTGCACATAAATTTGTATATTTTGACTTTCAAGTTCATTGATGAAGTTTTCTCTGTTCAATCATACTACTATTATCTTGAAACATCACACAATCATCAAAAATAAAACAAAAGACTTCTTTACAAGTTAAACTAAAACCTACATGAATGTACTGTACCATAATAAAAGAGGAATATATGGTATTAAAGTGTAATACAGGTGTTTAAATATTCCATTTAACAAAGATTACACCTACCACCTATTTACAAGCTTTTATAATATTAAGCAAAGCCGAATAAATACTGACATTTGTTATCTAAGACATTTTACTTTAAATAATGTGTGCATACTATTGCAAGATAGTACACAAAAAA
>NW_013527915.1:519691-522742 GCF_000836215.1 Papilio polytes
GCATGTAAACAAGACATTTACATACAGTGTAAGAACAATATTAGATATTATGGAATACATTCCTCAAGTCTATAAAAGTACATTTCTAATAACTGTTTTCTTGGTTTACATTCAAATAATGAGATTTGTATGAATCAGCTCTGAAGCTAAAAAGTTCAGATACAACAGGCTCAAATTGTTGAGCTACGGCTCAATATATTAACAGCTCAATGCAATGTATGACTTGGACCAATTTTAAGTTCAAATAAAATTAACATATCTCAGATCTTATCAAACTGGGACAGAAATGTTATGTCAAAATATAAACTCTTTATAGTAAATTATTCACAATTAAAAAAAGGATAAAACAAGACTTAATAGATTGCCCTTTTCTTATTAATATAACTAAAACATACAATTTTAAACAATAACATTTAAATACAACCAATTTAAGCAACTTTATGTAAAATCTAGTGACTACTTTAATTATTTCCTAATTAAGTAAACTGATGTGAATGTTTTTTTTTGGAATTGGGTTAATGTATTTTTTGAATATTTATCTGTTTTCTTGTGAGACTGTCCTGTTTAAATGAGATTTAGTATTTTTTGAGTTGCTCTGTAGTTTATTTAAATTAGGAATAGGCATATCATGTACAGTTGCATTACCGCTATAGTTGGCAATTCTCATAATTTCTTCCAATGTTTTAATAAATGTATCACATGTAGCTTTTAACAGGTTTACTTCTTCTTCCACTCTCTGAAATGTTGAATAACTTATTATACCTTGTTTTTACCTATTGAATTTATTTTGTTTTCATGATCTCAAGTTAGTTAAACTAACTATTTGATCTGTCTGTGAATGCACCTTGAGTAAGACATGCAATAAACCAAACCTTCACATGTTATTGACAAAAATGAGAGAAAAAACTTATTTTATAAGAGATGTAAACAGTAAACTCTTATTTGCTTAGGTAGTTATGGTATATAAACTTAGTAACAGTTTAGTATCTCTAATTTAAAGAACAAGAATTAGTTGTAATTTAGAAAAAGCTGTATATATTTAATGATAATGAATTACTTATTACCTTATTTTCTGGACTGTCGGTATAGGATGCACCTTTTATAAAATGCACTTGCTGCATCATTAGATCACAATAGAGCCTCAATTCAGACTTTTTATGTCCCAAAGAATTATCAAATTCTGGGGCTAAAAATAGAAAATACAATTGAAACAACTACTAAGTAAAAACTTATATTAAAACAATAATTTTCATTTATAACATACCTATTGTATCAGTTTTGTCAACACATGCTTTAGCACTTCCTAAAGCAACCAACCACTTTTGCCTGTCTTGAGGAGAAGGTGCCCGTAGATACATATGTTGCTGGCCAGGTATAACCAAATCCAGACGGGTATTGTCGATATTATTGACTGAAAATACATCGCACTTCAGTGAATTCAAAAAGAAATTCGTGAATATTCAAAATCCTTAAAAAATATTACCATTTATTTGACATACTGATACTTTCACCGAGCCTTTGCATCCTTGAAACACTTCCTCTTCTGATTTATAATAAGATAGTATACCATTCTCCAAAACGAACCATCTTGTCTGCCAACCTACAATATTAATAATAGGTGATATATAGAAATAAGCTAATATAAAATTAACATATTTCTCCCATACCGTTCCAGTAATTTGTCCATTTCCATAAAACGCCTTCCATCACAATCGAACTAAAAATGTAGTTTATTTATTTACAACTGCAACGACAGCAAATTTTACAACAAACGTCAATAAAACAATGTCAAAACTATAATTTTTATTTCAGTTTTCAGTGCCATCCAGAGTTCCACACCATAGACATAGTCAAAGACTAAAACCCAATCTGTCAACTGTCATTGTCACATAAACATAAAGGTTCAAATCAATGCCACACCCGTTTGTTTTGCCTTTAACGAATTATTTTGGATAACTTTGTTAAACCCCAAAATGAATAAAAACCTTATTTGTAGTCTTACTTTCTTAATAACTTTATCATTTTCCGTTCTAAAAGGTTGTGTTCACTTTCTATATTAAATGTTATACTACAAAGTTTAATAAAATATACTAATTATTTGATTTCCATTTCAGTGTTTGGACTTGAATGTTATGTATGTGAAAATCAGGAAGATAATAATGAAAAGTGTGTTAAAACCATAAAAACTTGCGAATACGATCAAGACGTTTGTCTAACTGAAATTAAATGGGGTAGTACACCTTATTGGTCTCAAGGTGCAAAGAAGCAGTACTATGTGTCGAAACGATGTTCTAATAGAACAGACTGCGCTACAACCAGAGAACGGTATATGCCTACTTGCACGCATATTTGGTATCAAGATTGGGTTTGTTCAGATTGTTGTCAGGGTGACCGCTGCAACTATTACATTATAGTGAGTTAACATTTCTATAAAATTGTGTTGTACTCTTTTTAATATTACACTAACATTTTTTTTTAATTTCACAGAGTGGAACTGCAACTATGCAGCCTATTTTGTGTATGGTCATAGGCGGTGTAATGCTTCTAAGACTTCTTAGTAATAAGTTTATTTTGTACACTTAATTTGTATGGTAAATCATATTTCTTGGAGTAAGTTCTTTTCTCCTATTATCACCGTCCCATTTTGTAATGTATTTAAGGTTTTTTTAAGGTATTTTAAAATTTAAGCATACATTCTTTTTAAAGATATTACAATAAGAAATTAATTTTTATACAAATGATTTTAATAGTCTACAAGTTGTAATATTACATTGGAAAACAATAAGACTTGATTTTTATATAATTTTATCATGTTATTTTTGAATTATTGTTTAAAAATGTATACCATAGAATAATAATAGAAGCAGCTACTAATGATATAAGGAAACTCATATACTGTTGTATGTCTTTTTACCTGATTTAGGTACATACGTTTTGCTGGGAGCTATAGAACATATCGTTCAATTCCTCATACTTTTCAATGTAGTATAAAATCTAATGTTAAGTGAATGTTACATAGCATAAATTATTTTAATACCTTTATAGATATTG
>NW_013527915.1:522759-531603 GCF_000836215.1 Papilio polytes
AATTTTTACTGAAATATTATTTCATTATGTATATTTTCAAATATATTTTAATTGTGTTCAATTTGTATGTTAATCCGTCCATTTTTTATTTTTGTATTAAGATGAACTGTGACTTACTTTAATATAGTTAGTTCTAAAAATAATGTTTTTTATTTTAATTTAATATTCATATGCAAGAGAAAAGCTGAGGTAATAGCTTATAGAAATATTTAAGACTGTTTTCTTGCAACTAAGAAAAAATGGCTGGGTTTTTAAAGGTATGAATAAAACTAACTTTGAACTTGGAAGTTACTTTTATTGCTCGTACAAGATATAAAAAAATAATTTTGTGAACCAAATATCTTTTATTGCTGAATATCTATGAAGAGTATTGCGTTCAATTTTATTGATAATTACGTATGTAATAATTTAAATCATAAAACATTTATCAAGGCACTACTTTGTAGATCCCACAACACACCTTTAGTTTTTACTGAATTATTAAACAACAGTTAAAATCAAAGATGTGTAAAGGGCTTAATGTCCAATCTTATTTACTTTGCCTGATCTCGCAGACTCTTCATATCAAACATTATTTTAACTCTATACATAAAATCAGTCGACATCATTATCACAAACTCTGGTGGCCACACCGCTACATTCATAATGGACTTTTAATCAAAACAAATTTAGTTGAACATATTCTATAAATTATTAAATTGTAAGGCAAAGTAATTCTTATTAATATGGCAGTTAGTTATTACCACTAAACCTAATTATTAAAAATTTTAAGATTGACTAAACTATTATGTAACAGAATGAACCTTGGAAAAATAACAAATCTCTGATATCACTTAGGGCAAAATGTTTTTAGAAATATACCAAAACATACAGACTATTCTATGTATTAAAACTAACAGATCAGGAGTTTCAGAACTGAGATTTTAAATACATAAAAGTGGTGGGATTTGGCATAACTTATATATTTATATTATGCAGATATAAAATAATAACTCATAAAGTGCAAATGTAAATGGTTTTTTGTTCTACATATTTTGAAATATGGTTCATGTTTAAAAGTAGATTGCACCATTTTATTTTTTCTCATTAACACAACCAGTTTTGTGCTGTTTAGTTATGTTTGAAATAATCTAAAAGTTACAGCTATAATATTCTAATATTTATTGAGATTGTAAACCATACCAGATGTACAAACTAAATAATTCATATTTCTTATTGCCCAATTAAATATGAATACTGTAAATATTGTTTTGCAAATAAAAGCAAATAATATTGGTATGACTATGTTTGCATTGATATGTATTACATATTATAAAAAGTTTACATTAATTCATAAAAACTTAAGAAAACAGTTATTTGTTCATATTTCTATATAGAAACTATATAGTTGAAATGTTTAAGTACTGTACTTTTTTTATAATAACATTTTTTGCAAGAACCCTACTGTGCTAATATTCTAAAATTACAAATTTGAGCATAAATTAATTGCAATGTCTTTGTGAATTAATTAATAACAATTTGGTGTCTTAACAATAAGTTCAAATTTAGATGCTTGTGAGTAACAAGAAAGCACATTTAAATTTAAATTCATATTTTTACCACTGGTACAACTTAAGCATTGCACTGTACTTCTTCTTAATTGTATAATCAAGATTCTTATATCACAAAGGAAATGCCACAACAAAATTCATATAACTAAAAATGCAGGAACATTACTAAAATTGTTAAAAAACAATTTTAATTATGTGATTCCAGACTAACATTCAAAATAAAATAGATTTACCAAACTATAACATAAAGGAAACAAAATTAATCTAGTTACATTATTGGTTCAATTACTTAGGGTAAAACAAATAAAGACCACGGAGATAACAGCTAATTAAATTGCTAAAATAGGAATGGATGTTTCCTAGTTGATATTTTTATATTATCCCTTTGCATGCTAATATCATCATCAGTATACTAACATCTTGTTAGAAATAATTCTTCTTTACTTCTTGTTTCCAAATATTAATAATCTTGTAAGCATGCTGGTGATGCAGGGCACTTGCTTCTGCTGATGCATGGTCAGCATATCCGGAGTATTAGATTCAAAATCAAGAGCCACTTTTTGACATACAAATGTAAGTAAAGTGAGAATATCTCTTTCTGAGCCAGAATAACGTAGCTCCTCACACAGAGCCTGCATAAACCATGACCCTCGTGTTGTGTTCCTCCAGGAATAGTATCCTGGTACAGTAGAAAATACTATGAGGAAATCAGCATGAACAGGAATCCGATATGAAGCACTAGAAGAGCCATCAGTTTCTGTGCGATTAGTTAATGTTATACCACCATCCAACTTGTCACCCTGGCATGCTTGAATAAAGAAAAGTTTAGGTTTACCAGCAAGGGTTGGGCATTTGTCTGCAGTGAAATAATACCAAAGATTATCAGGCTTGTAATGTGTATCTTTAGCATATAACATGCCTAGTTCACCGTGTGTTAGTACTGCAACGAGCAAGCAATCATTATCAGAGTGATCCATGTCGGCAGTTTGCCGAATGTAATGATTTATATCTTCCGATTTTAAGTTATGAAGAACGGTGACTCTAAATCCTAGATTTTTAAGAACTTTAGCCAAATTGTCACTGTCTACATTAGTGCCAGTGCGTGACTTCAGGCTATGTATATCAAAATGTTCGTGGTTGAATATGATCGCCATGCCGCGGTATTTATGATTCATGTTATAATAAGGTGCATTACGATCAACAGGCATTTTTCCATACGGCCGTGCAGCAGATGAATCGTGGCTACCCCATGCGTCGCCTTGATCGCCATCGCCATCACCGTTGGTTCTTTGTTCTACGTTGCCATTGTTTTGTGGTTCAGACTCCGACATCTTGACCAACAATTCTCAAGGTGTTAAATCAATATAGAAAGCTATCACGGTGTAATCTGATTTAAAATTTTGCCGAAAATATCGTTTTTTGCTTTAATTAGGACAAAAACCACAAAACCACTTCAAAGTTCAACTTCAGAAATGAAAATCAAAGAGTAAATAAAAACAACCAAACAGCAAATTCCGTGCGAGTTTGCAAAGAGTAAATTACATTATCCATTGTTACCATTACGGATTTGTTCAGATAGGGTAAAAGAATTTTTAGTTTTTCCTTTAATGTGAATTACACGAATCATTTAAAACTGTAAACATTAATATTTTAAACAAATAAATACCTATATCGGAATATGTGATGATGTTGACTATATCCACGATGGCAACCCTATTACTAAAGATTTTTTTTTCTCTATAACGAATGACAAATGTCTATCTATGTCCAACAAACCAATGTCTGGCAAATTGATATTGGACGGAATTTATAAGAAAGTTTGTATTGTAAAGAATACCATTTAGTGATCACTGGGGATATTTATATGAATTACAAAATGACGGGCAATGTTAATAATAAATTAAGCCCCAAAATCATTTCAATTTTCATAGTTTTGGTAAGTAAAAAAGACCAAATTGTTAATCCAAACCGCTATAGAAATCGGTACACGTACCTATAATTGATTGTTGATTTTATGGTTTATTAGGAAAAGTAATTAGTCTACTACTATTTAACAATGTTATTTTTCAGATTTGCCACAGTTTTTATAACCCAACTGATAGTGGTGCTGTTCAGATTACTCAAAGCAATTTAGATATGGTACTAGGTGAGTTTTTTAGTCCGCATTTTTTTTTTAATTTCAGTACTCTTGCTATAAAATATTTGTAATTACATTTTGAAAAATTATGATTTCAGCGTCTAATGAAGTTGTGTTTATAAATTTTTATGCGGAATGGTGTAAATTTAGCAACATGCTAATGCCGATTTTCGATGATGCTGCGGACGCGGTTACCAAAGAAGGTTATGATACGGGAAAAGTTGTTATGGGAAAGGTGGATTGTGACAGAGAAGGAGCTGTAGCAACTAGGTTTCACATCACAAAGTATCCTACATTGAAACTCTTTAGAAATGGTCTTCCATCCAAGAAGGAATACAGAGGTAAGTTTTATTAATAATTTATAACAACCATATAGAACTAACATATTAACAATATTTAAGAAAAATAATTCTATCTTAGCTTAGCAGGTAATTACATTAATGACAAGTTATTAATTACAATTATGACCTTGTATTCATGAAGATTTAGTCAAATTTGTAATGTAGATAATTAGTGCTTGTATTCTTTATTTGGTAGTGCTAAGACCTTAAATGATCTTAGGTTTTTAACTGTTATTAAACTTCAACAAGTTGTGTCACAGATGAATGAAACCTTAATTTAGTTAGGGGGCCTAATTTTAGTCCCTTTCACTTTCCACCCTTTTCTTAAAAGGAAGGGATGGGAAAGAAAAGTGGATTTGACGGTGGAGGAAACACATAGGAAGAGGGAATATCCTCTTTATGAGCGTCTCCTCCACCGTCGATTAAGGGGAGGCAACCCATCTGCAATTGCAGATGTCTACCGGCAGCGGTCACTTCGCCATTTCGGCGGTTTACCTACCATGTAATATAAAAAAAAAATTAGTAGGTTTTTCTTTACTTATAACTAGCATGCCTATGACTTCATCAACATGAAAAAAATCTAGTTATAAATTTAGTCTATTAAACACAATGATAAAATAGCTACTTAATGAAAAAGACATTTGATATTAGTCCAGTAGTTTTAAAGTTTATTACATGCAAAAACTACCAATTTCCTTTTCATAATATTAGTAAAGAAGACAATAATAAAAGTGCAATTATTGAAAAAACAGTTGTACATGTCTTAATGTTTGTAGACAAAGTTTGTTTTGTGTTCAAACAATGTCACTGTTTCTGTGTCTTTTGACATTGACTTTGTTTCTGTCCTTGCTTTACCTTATCACATAACTGGTATAATGTAAAAAAAAAAACTTAAGATAATCATGAGGAATAAATTTCACATATTTTCCTGTGCCATTATCATAACGAATAGCATAACTTAAGTTTTGTAGATTGGTATTCAAATAAAGTCTTATAATAAAAAAAAATTGAAAGTATTTAATAGTTATGGCAACTACTGCTTTTTTTATCTCCAATATTGAAAACAATTTACTCAGTTGTTATTTAAAGTACTCCAAATGCATCTTAATGTGATATTTTTCTTTTCTGTTGATACTTTTAATATTTAAAACCTTTTGCCACTTTTTGTCTTTTTGGAAATCCATTTGATATTTAAAATGTGAATAAACAATCAACACTGCATTAAAATTTATCTATACATATAATAAATTAAAACTTTATTGTCTGTCTGTCTGCAAGCCATGTTAGTTCCGGGTAATCTCAGAATCGGCCCATAGGCATATTATGCATGCCTGTCTAAGTCAACTACGCTGGAGGGTATATTATAGGCGTTTTTTTTTGTCTTAATATTGTGTGTACTAAGTCGCGGGCAACAGCTAGTATATAATATAATATAAGTATAATGTGTCAATGTAAATGTAGAACTGTAAAAATAAATGTTTTTATAATTTTATTTTCAGGTCAACGCTCAGTTGAAGCATTCACCGAGTTTATTAAGAAACAGCTATCAGATTCTATTATTACCTTTGGTTCCTTGAAAGAACTCCATGATTTAAGCGAGGACAAGAGACATATTATTGCATACATGGACAGGAGGGACCAGCCTGAATATGATGTGGTTCGCAGAGTGGCAGCTAATCTTAAAGATGAATGTATCTTCCATGCTGGTTTTGGTGATGCTTCCCAGCAAATGCACCCGCCAGGTAATAGAAATTATTAAACTTAGAGTAATAAATAATGGAAAATATCTATATGACCTTTGATTGATTGGTCTAAATCCTAAACAAAAAGTCTCATTTAAATAATTGTCTGCATTTAATTTTAATAAGATTTATGCTTAGATTCTATTTGTGTTAATAATTGTTTTTGTCAACAGGACAACCTATTGTGGTATTTAGAACTGATCGTAAAACTTCAACTGAACCTGATGAGACGTTCCAAGGTTCCTTGACCAGCTTTGACGAGTTATATAACTGGGTACAAGAAAAGTGCATACCTTTAGTCCGTGAGATCACCTTTGAGAATGCTGAAGAACTGACAGAGGATGGATTGCCGTTCCTTATTCTGTTCCATCATCCAACTGATACGGAGAGTGTGAAAAAATATAAGGAAATCATCAGTAAGGAGTTGTTGTCTGAAAAACGTATGTATATTTTGGTTAAAATCTTTACAAAAAATCTCACAAAATACTATGTATTGTGGCGATATAAATTTACCATTAGTACAAATTTATGTGTCCGTACTTTTTTTCAAGAATAGTTTCGTTACAAAAATTTGCATGTTCTTATGTATGATAATAATTTGTTTGTTTGTAATACAAATACAAATGATTCCTTATCAATGTTTTTGTCAATTATGTTATCTTGCAGTTTTGTTAGTCTTATAACATTGTTTGTATATTATTTGATAAGATTAGAATGTGTGTGAAATTTTTATAACTCATTGGAAGTTTATGGATCTAATACAAGTCTTTCATAATTTAATAAAATGTCAAATTTATTCAATTGAAACTCCTTTATTATTTAATAGTTTTGTCACTTGCTTATACCTGCATTTTATACACATATAACTTGTAATGAAACATGTTGTGTAATTGTTTATTTTTATTTGCAGAAAATGTGAACTTCCTGACCGCTGATGGTGTGAGGTTCGAGCATCCTCTGCACCACTTGGGGAAATCGGTATCAGATCTGCCGCTGATCGCCATCGACTCGTTCCGACACATGTACCTGTTCCCCAACTACAGTGATATGGAGAAGCCCGGCAAGCTCAAGCAGTTCCTGCAAGACCTCTACTCGGGAAAACTTCACAGGTTAGTTAACAACTTCAAACCATCACACATACATGCTTTCTTACTAATATTATAAATGAGAAAATTAAGGTGCATTTTTTTAGAAGTTTTTTCTGAAATGGCTCAAAGGATCCTGATTAAATTTGACACAGATATAAAAGTCTAGTCTGGAATATAGAAGTCTAATCTAGAACTTTCCGTAAATATACAATTGACTAAGAACTAAATTCAAGGGGAAAAGCTATTACTATTAGAGATACGAATGTGGATGGATGGATGGACGTTTGTAGGACTATGTATCTTCTACGTAGGTTAACGGGTATAAATGAAATTTAACAAAGATGACATACTTTGAAAGAACACAAGCTTCTTACTAAGATTTTTTTTAATTCCGCGTGTACAAAGTCGCGGGAAGAAGCTAGTAGTAAATAAACTATACAATCAAATGTCAATTTAGAATTAAAAAAAAAATCTAATATAAAATGAATGATAAACATTACTTTGTGAATTCTATTTTACGGGCCCAATTAATCTAATAGATTTTAATTTTGCTAGAACATATTACTTAAAACCCATTGTAAAAATTGTAACTCAACTTAGAAAGAGGTTTCTATCAATTAATTTTATTGTTATTACAGTTGCCTTGTTAACATCTGTTTTATGCTTGACTAGCAATCAATTAGACTCGCTTTGAAAACGAAATATTCAATACGAAAAATTATTTATACTGATATTATAAATGCGAAAGTTTAGATGGATCAATGGATGGATGTTTGTTACTAAAAATGCTCAACAAGATTTGTTGAAATTTGGTGTAGATTTAAAATATTGTCTTGAAGAACACATGGGCTACTTGATTTATTTGTTTTTATTTCGCGCTGGCGGAATCTCGGGCAAAACCTAATATGCTATAAATGACTTTTGTTGTAAAAAATATTTTTAAAGATGAGAGCAATTACATTTTTTAACTAACACTTTCACAGCTACCAGCTTGAGACTTAATTTACTGTCGTAATAATCATTTCTATATATTACTTATGGTTCTACGTCCCTGAAGTGGGACAGATATATATGATTTGTATACATTATCCACTTGCCCTTGTCCCTATGGAGGGTCGGCAAAGTATGTGCTGCGCTTTCATACATTTCTATCAGCCGTCATATCGGAATCCACCCCCTTCTTAAGTATTTTCTTTCACACAAACCACCCATACTTTCTTCGGTCTTCGTCTACCTTTGTAGCCATAATCAATGTTTCTGGTTTATGTCCTCGTCCTCTCCCCGCATAAAATGTCATTACCACGCTAACCTTTAGCTTTTCAATATGATTTGTATACACAATGTATTTTTATTTTCCAGAGAGTTCCATTACGGTCCAGAGAGTCCGGAGGTGGTGAGCACAGATGTGAAGGTGACTACTCCCCCGGAGTCCACCTTCAAGAAGTTGGCTCCGTCCAAAAACAGATACACTCTGCTCAGGGACGAGTTATAAGGCTGCTGCAGATTAGGTTTTGAAATTTAGCTTAAGTCAAAGCCAACTAAAGGAGCTTTAGTAAAACATCTCATCTAATTTTTTTTTTCTTTTTTCCCTTCTATTTGCCTTTTTAAATCGAAATAATCCTGTAGACAAATCTTTACTAATCTAAGGATTTTAATGCATTTATTATTTCGGTAATGTACGTAATTTTGACTTATTGTTACAAAAAGTTGGCGTTTTAATACCATATTTAACAGATGTTTTTTAGAAAATGTTGCTGGCTGTATACAAATGAAATGTGACATTTGTATACAAGAGTAAATAAGTTTGTCTAAATAAGATAGATTAGTTTGATAAATGACGCATATGAAGTATCGAATTCAATTTGTGTGAAGGCAAATGCCGTACTTAATAGACGGGTATCGTAGTGACGAAACAAACACGCAGCTAACAATTATGAACTATCGATATTCGGTTTAAATAATTATCGAACTCAACTAAAATTATTA
>NW_013527915.1:531609-547172 GCF_000836215.1 Papilio polytes
GTAGAGAATTTAGCGATGACAGAAATAATAGCGAAATCCAATTCGATTACGTACGGCTGTAGTAGTAATAAACATTTATTTACTCTCATTTGTTATGGTCGTTATTAATTTGAGAAAACAGTGTTTTTTTTAATTAATAACTATAAATCTATCGATTCTAACTTCTATAAGAATAAAAATCGAATATCGATAAGATTCATGACTGATTTTACACAACCATCCCTACTAAATTTGAAATGAATTGTCAAACTAATCTAAATTATTTAGACACACTATAGTGAAGAATAATATTCTATAATAAAATGAATGATAAGTAGATATTTTATTACAATGTCGCGTGTTAAAATAAATATAAAAGTATTTTAAGTGTTTGATATTAATGGATTGTAAAGATTTTCCCTTACTATTTCGATAATATTTATGAAATTGTTCAGATATAAGTGATTATAGCTGAGTTTTGGCGTAAGTTTGTTACAAAATAAATTCGCTTGTTATATGAGAATACTCTACCAAGTTTCATCAAAATCTATACAATGGTTTAAGGTATGAGGAACAAATAAACATTGATTTTTATTTATATAGATAATCTTATTCAAGCAACTCCACTAAATCTTGGCCGTAATAAATTATTAGTATAGAAATAACATTTCTTACCTTATTCAGAAGTTCGAGTGTTATTGAGCCATAATCGCACTTCTTGTGTATTTTACGATACAATAAAACTTAAAATATACTTATCAAAGAATAAATAAACATGTTTCTGTGTAGTAAAAATATTAAGATAAGCAAATATGGGAATATAAAGAAAAAATGCGTCAAAATTAAATGAATTTCTAGTAGGCTAGGAAATATATTAGCCAATTTGTATCGTGTCACAGGTATTTTTTTCTCTAATGAGTTTGTTTATTACAATATATTTTTTTATTTTTATTTGCATAGCACTGATATTTACATGACGTCATATCCGTGAATAGGTGACGCATTCTATGAGGGTCTTATGTTATTGCGTGCGCGTAGTTAAAAAGCTAATTTCAGACATCCATACATCATATAGCCCAAGTTCATCGTTTCCCCCCCTTATCCTGCACCCGTAGGGTCGGCGCTACGTATTTTTGCTCTCCACATAACATTCATCTCAGTCATTACTCCTTTCTTGGTCATTTTTCACGCAATCCCATCCTTTTTCTAGGTCTACTTCTACCAGTGTACTTTTATTATCATAACCAACGTTCTTTTTGTTATATGAGATTCATCTCTCAATTCAAAATCCCAGGTAATTCAGATTTTTATATACATTTCGTTTTAAAATCCAATTTTAGTTTAATAATATCCGAAATTTTGCGACGACTTTATGTGTTGTTTGGAATTTGGCGAATGTTTCTGTATTGAATTATTTTTATTTAAATATGTGTTTTAGCACAAATATAGCAGACAAGGTGAGTCAAGTAATTTATTGTATTTTATAATATATTATTAAATCTGAACTTATGTATAGTTGTAATTACAATCGTTTAAAAAAAAAAACATTTTTTTTCGTAAGCAACTTTATTTTTGTCCTTTTTTTTCTTTCTGATCGGTTAAATTTTACAAGTATGTAATCTATATACTAATATTATAAAGAGGGAAGATTTGTAGTTTTGTATGTATTGTAATAACTCAAAAACTACTGGGCTGATTTTAAAAAAAATCTTCGTTTTCGCTGAGTAACATAGGCTTTATTTTCACGTGAACGAAGTCGCATGCAACATACATATCGTATGTGACTTATTCTCAATTATTAGATTTATATTTTATTCAATAATAGAGTTCATATTTGAAAATCAAAATAAATACATATGTACTACATTTACGTAAGCAATTTTAAATTTATTAATATATATTGTGGTGATACAATTGTAATTTATGGTATACTGTATATATGTATGATCGTAGAATAAACTTGTTATGAATTGTAACGCGTATTTTTTTCGTTTCTGTAAATTTTTGTAACCCACTAAAGCTTTTATAGAATAATCTGTACGGTGTTTTTAGCTCATTTTTCTTATGGGCATTATTAAGTTACGTTTCTAGAAAAAGGTAACTTTTTTACATTTAATATACCAGCCATTTAGACTGATTGTCTATCTGTTTTGTAATTTAGTTTTTACGGTTATCTTTCAATAAATGTATATTTCGTCTGAATTTTCTAGTAAAATCACAAAAGCCTTTATTATTACTTATTATATTTGTATGAATGTAAAATGTACAAAATGTGTATGTTATTGAGTCGTGTGCGTAATAAATTTTTGAACTCTAAATGTTTGTTGTTTTTTTTAAATCCTAGACTACCCTAATTATCTTTTGTTAGTGTAAAAAAGTTTTAATATCCGATAATTGATTATCGCTGGTAACTTATTACGGCTTTTAAAGCTATTATAAGGTAAAGTAGCTTAGTTTGTAAACAATAATTTAAGTTTTTCAAGAATCATTGAAGATAAGCAAAAACAACTAACAATAACAAAACAAAATAGATACGCAACCTTATTTTATGATAAGCACATGTTGACAAAAAAATGGTATTTCGAAGTTTCGTCGAGTTTGATTTGCTGAGTGTCAAATGCAGCATTAACTGTCGGATGTCTTTGCCAAAAAGATGTGTTGTGTTAAACAAACTGCGCCCGAAATGCCGATTTCAGTTATGAAGGGCAATTTCGGCTGTCAGTGTTTAGAAAGAAGCATGTTTGAAGACCGCCGCCTCTCCGCGGGGCGCCAGAGCTACGCGGAATTCTCTTACCTACTTTGTAACAGAATTGATATCCTTGTGAAGTAATATTGTAAAAGTAAACTTTGTCATAGTTTTTTTTTGCTCATTTGATCCAATAATTATTAAATAATAAGCTGCATTATTAGATGGGTAATTATTTAAGAATTGGTTATAGTTATAATTTTTGCAAATAATTTTAATATTTTCTGAAGATTTAAAGTTTTTAATAGTAAACAAACATATATATAGATGTAACGATACTGTTGTATTTAACTATTTGTATTTTCAATAATTTATAATCATTCTTCTTACTAATATAAATGCGAAAGTTTGGATGGATAGATGGATGTTTGTTTAATAAAATTTGTAACCTGAATGGCATTTGATGAATGGCAATTGGCTTTGATGAATTTTAGCATAGATGTGGTGGGCAGTCTGGAAGAACAGGTAGGCTACTTACTTTTTAATTACACGCGGACAGGAGACGCAGGCGAAAGCTAGTATTATAATGAAATTGGAGAGTCTGTGGGTAATATCGAAGAAATAAAGTGAATATTTATTTCTTTTGCGTACATGTATTTGCTTTGCTGAAAACGAAAATTGTATAAAGAATGTTATAGGTTATTAATTATGCACCGACGAGGTCGCTTTTGACCGTTAGTTGGTTATAAAAGCCTTCTATTGAAAAACATATTCAAGCTTTTATAAGTTCGCACGATTTCAGTGACTTTTTTAGCGATGCGTTACAATCATATTATATTTTTTTGTACTAAATTTCAACACTGATGCTACTTTACAAAAGGCTTACAAAAGCTCTTCTGAGAGTGCGAACCTGTGCTCGTCGTATTGTTGCTAACAGGTACTTGGGGATATCTAGTTACACTTTGACAATGACGACGCACCAATGTTCACTCCTTGCCTTCCACTTGCACAAAATCGTGCGGAATTCCGATCAGATAACACTCGCGTCCGTTTCTCAACAAAGCTTTTTTAGATACATTTGAGCTTTTTAACTTATTTTGCTTCCCTTTTGCGAAACGAATACGACAATGTAAAGATCATTTTTCTTCAATTGTACTTTGAGATCGTCTTTTTATCGATAAATCGGTTTTATATATCCTGGATTCAAAACGCAGCTTTCTTTTTAAGTTTCTGTTCTTCTTCAATAACTTGATACCGGTCTTGATTTAAGGTCCTAACTTACAATTTACAAGCATCATTCTTATGTCTTTTAAAATAACCTAACTACTGATTTAGTTAAAAATATTTTTAAATATAAATCTAACTATAACCTGAACAGAATTATAGTACTCTGGCCATATTGCCGAAAAATCTGGAACTAACATCTTTACTTACGTAAGTAATAGAGAAAGCGATTAAAACGCCTTCAAGCCAGGGTTTTTATGTACTTGATCAGATATAATCAGATAATTATAAAATAATTATAATCAGACAAAATATATTTTGTCTTGATTTTTCTTACAAATTAATCTTTTACTATATTCACCCGTCTTTATCATATTTTTTTTTAAAATATCAATTGCATAGAAGAGAGTTGCATTCATTTCGCTTACCTATAACCGTGGGTGCCGCGGGCGCTCTACAATGGTTGCAACTCGACACCACCGCGCCGGTATTTTGTACAAGTAAAGCGAAGTGAATGAGTCGGATCGCCAAAAGACAGGAAGTGAAGGACAACGCTCGATCGAACCAATTACCCGCCCACGATACATGAAACCAGTAATTAGTGTAAAATATCCGACTACTGAGCGGAAGTGTGCCGCTGCATGGACAACTGAAAAAGATTTTATACTACAGATGTGGGCGATCAACATAGTTTTTGCTAACCATCGATTAAAAACGTTTGTTTAGAATTTCTACAAGAAACTATATACTATACTATACTTAGTAATACTCGACTCATGTCACGAATTAGATCTTAAAAAAAATAATACTCATATAGCTATAAAACATATTTGCTCATTGCTCTTTCTATCTTTCGCAGCAAAAGTTCACCAACTTGACAAAAGAAAAACCGAACAAACACTCCATAATACATATTTAAAAAAAGGTTTTATTACTTGTAATACAGGAGCACTAACATTGTCCGTAGTTTTTCAATGCGATGGTTTGTCGAAGGTTTTTTTTAAGGTACAAAGACAGTGGCTGGCATGTTAGATTTATGGCGTGAGGCGAACGATCATAGGACATTAGTAGCCGTCATTGTCCGCAACATGTGGCCTTTGTGCGTCGGCACAGAAGCTGTCGGGTTTTGTGCGATCCTAAACATCGATCTCTATTGTTCTATCGTATAACAAACTTGTCGACAGGTTATTGCGTTTGTGATTTCTAAAAGGAGTAAGCGTAGATAATGTTTAGTTGTTAAGATACTTATTGTGTGTGTTTTTCTTTTTTTTATTTGACAATAAACGTACAACTCTATAAACTAAAAGATAGTCAAAGTGTCTCCCTTCTCAGAGATTTAATTTGAATGGTGCTTCTTATTTACCAACGACTATAATTTGTGGTCATGAGATTTTATTGTTACTTGAATATCGAGAAGTATGTAATCGTATCTTATTGGGACTTAAAGCTGTAGATAGGATCTTTACGAATAACGATACCTTTATTAAAGACTTGAACCAAGCTAGTAGGAGGCGCATAAAAGATAAAAATATTTCTATTCCTAATCATATGGTATAGTATTCGTATATTTTTGTGTTTGCAACTGATTGGTCATCTAAAGTTCTCAACCCACCAATATTAATAACTTATTATTGTCAAAAGTTGTGTTATCTTCCATCTGTACGGGAATACAATTTAAGAAATCTGTTAAATAAGAAAAGGTAAGATAGTCTGATCGGTGCGAGAGAGCGGTAAAACAAAAGCGAGTAAGGCAAACGATTTAACAAACTGCCATATTTTAACAACGTGTAATTAAAGGTTTGGCCCCGCTCGAATATGCATAAATCATACGTCAGCCGCGAACTGCCGACCGAAATAGAGAAAAAATTAAAAACATTAATGCGCCTGGGAGTTTGGAAAGAAAAACAATAAATAAATAGTCTGTGAGGAGATAGTCTGTGCTCCGTTAGAAAGGGATGGATATCTATAATTATATTCGTTTGATTTAAATAAATTATTCTGATACTAAAGTTGTACCCGGCTAAAAATATTTATAAAACATTACAATATTTTTTTAAGAGATGAGACAAACGGCGGTAGGAACACCGATGAGCACATCGACGCCCATAGACATCTGCAACACCAGTGGAAATGCAGATGCATTGCCGGCTTTTAAGAGATACCCTCGCTTCTTGAAGGACCCTAAGAATGGGCAAAAGATCAAATGCGTCTCCTGATAATAATAAATGGTAATCACTGTTTTTATCAGATTACTGTCGAGCATGTACATGAAGAATACAATAAAAGCTAACATAACATGCGTTTATAGTTAGTGGCACTAAGGTGTGACAAAATTTAAGAATCAAATTGTGGAACCTAGTGACAAAGATTGAGAAAATGTGTGCATATTTGTCACATGTCAAGTATCATAGACTGCGAAGCTTATTCCCCGCATTATTTGAATGTCAACGCATTTCAGCTTTATTTTAAACTGTCAGAAAAAATAAACCCCACACGCTCGATTCATGATTTGCCTTAGAAATACTCCTCGATGCAATTTTTTCGAAAGATTTCTGATTTTCGAAAGAATGGTATGTAAAAAGGCCATAATTTTCTGTTGACAATAAATAAATCTGTCGTAAATTGCAAAATCAATAAAACTTAATCTAAGTTAAGGCCCGCACAGCCTTGTTGTTGTATGAACGCAGTCAAATGAAGTGTAAACGTAACCTTTGCGCCTCGGCGTTGCTTTTCAATCGTGTTTCTTCCACATAAGATTTCGGGTCGTAGAGTCATAATTCACGGGCGGGGCGAGGTGTGTCGGAGGCTGCGCCGGTCGGGGGGCGTGCGGGGAGCGCGGGGGGTCTCTCCTTGCCGGGGTGCGCGCGCGCCGCTCGAGGGGCGCCCGCGGGGCCGGGGCGAGGTGACAACCGCTCGTTACGTCTATCCCAAGCCAGTTATTAAAAACGTCTCGGCGCGAGCGGTGCGCCGCCCTGTAATTATCCAGTTGAGAGTTTCGATCGCGTAACGTTGTCACCACCGTCACCGGCCATGCAGTACGTGGACCCGCCTGCACCCGCGCCCTCGCAACAGGTTCGTCCGCCCGCCCACACCCTTTTTATGGCGCCCTCATTGAACTTAATTTATTCGTAGTGACAGTAACTTAAAAATACCAGATAAATAAGGAGATAGTGTTTTTAATCTCAATTATATTTTCACAGTTTTCAGTCAAATTATCATTAAAATTTTGATCAAATATATGTGCAAGAAGTTAAAAGTAAGTGTTTCTTGCAGATGATGAATATGATGGGCGGCTACGGGTGTGGATACGGCCGGGGAGACGCACTGTCCCCCGCCTCGGACTTGTCATCGTGCAGCAGTGCATCCTCTGGTGCGTGGTGCGGCGCAGCGCCGGCGGGCTGGCGCGACCTGCCGCCCTACGCCGCGCAGTATCCCGCCTACTGGCCGCCCGCCGCTGCCGCCGTCACCGAGGATGCCCGCGACCTGCAGCGGCGCTGTGCCAAGTGCCGGTGCCCCAATTGTCTTACGGAGGCTGCAGGCTTCGGCCCCAACTACGGGAAAGACGGCTCCAAGAGAGAACATGTTTGTCACGTGCCTGGCTGCGGCAAGGTGTACGGCAAGACTTCGCATCTAAAGGCACATCTCCGGTGGCACACCGGTGAGCGACCTTTCGTCTGCAATTGGTTATTCTGTGGCAAACGATTCACCCGCTCCGACGAGCTGCAGAGGCACCTCCGTACACACACCGGTGAAAAGAGATTCGCATGTCAATTGTGCTCGAAGAGATTCATGCGATCCGATCATCTGGCGAAACATGTGAAAACCCACGCGAACACATCGCGAAAAACTAAAAAACCAAAAGAAGACGATAAGGAAGAAATAACGAAGAATCACAAAGAAGAACAGAATAGTACAGTCCAGAATGAAACGACACCTTCGGTATCCATTGGCAGTACGAATTACGGTAGTATTCCCTCGACTGTTCCCGGAGAACAAAGGCAGCAAGCTACTTTGAGTTACGGTGCTCTGAGCGCGTCTACGAATCCCGTGAACGTTTATAATTCAAGTGCAGTATTTGGCAGTAGCGGTGTTACTAATGGCTGGTACCCTGAAGTTCACCAGGATGCTCTTTACGGACGAAGTTCTATGCGGGATCATCGTTTCTACCAACAGTACCCAGCTCCCTTGGGAACCTACCAGTGCGCCGCCAAGAATAACTACGCGATGTTTCACGGACATTACAATTTGCAACCTCCTGTCGCTATTGGACAATAGAAGTGCCTTGAAAGTGATACAGCAAGTTTAAAATAATAGTAATTATGTAAATATCTCTTCAAAATTGTCAAGTTAATGTTAAAAGTTTTTGTTAAGTTACCATACGATTCAATGTGATGTATTGCCAAGTAATGCCTTAGAAAGTTCGTAGGTGAGGGTTAATGTTACTTTTAAAATATATTTTCATGTAAAAATAAATAATTGAAACATTTTTTTTTGTTTTTCTTTCCTATATCATTAATGTTTTTCGTAGAACGCTAAGTTACATTTAAGTAATACTAAAATTACTCCATAAAATGTACTTGTCAATATTAAAATACCATTTCACACAATTTTCACGATTTGCAGTTGCCATCTTTGTGTTAATTACATTTTTATTGCATTAGATCAAATAATACAATTCTTCATTATGGAACAAGAAAGTAAATGCTAGCTATAAAATCGAATAACATGTAGTTAAGCGGTTTTATTTGAATTACGTATTACAACTTAAGTACTTTTATAGACTCAACAGTAAATGTAACAGAGACTGCATAAAGGATTGAGGCTACTCCATGAAGTAAGCTCGTTTATGTCTTTTTCATGAAACAAAGGTTGTGGGCGCCAAAAATATACTACGACCTTATCTCGAAAACAAGTCTTGTTTCTAACATTTGGTTTACATCATGAAACATATTTTCTTTATGATTAAACGTATTATAATGTTTTACAATATTTTATTTTAAAAACTGAATTAAAACAAATTGGAAGACAGACGTAAAGAATATAATCGAAAAGCTATCCGAAATCATAGTATAATATAAAGTAAACTTTCAATTAAAGAAGTCTGTTCATATATAGCTTTTTTGAGGCTGAACAAATAGAAAAAGTTAAAACATTCTATGTTAGGTAATTAATTAGATGGTCACCGCCATGAAATCTTAAGATTAACAATTCAATCTTGGGCAGTACCTTAGCTTTGCCTCTGGATTTGTGTTTTTAAAAAAGATTATCTATTTTCACGTTGCTGTAAATAAGAAAATGCAGTTAGTGTTAATTTATTATAGGTTTACGCTCGATTTATAGCGATTTGCTTATCAATTTAAAAAGTTTGTTCAACTCAAATATGTATAATTGACATTGATTTACAAAGGTTGTAATCGTTTACGTAGCTTACTCGTTCATTGATTTGTTTTGTTTTTATTTAGTCCAAGTGCTTGAAGACTGTATTGTTTAGCAAGTCAGATTAATGTTAGCCTCTCGTCAACAGATGGCGCTGTGCGTAGCGCGCGACGGACGCTGCGGCTACGACGTAATTGCACGCGGCTATTATCTGGGCGGCGCTCAGCGCGCATGGCGGCCGGTGCGAGCGGGATGCACTCGATAATACGTAAAACAAAACGAGGCAGTAATAATGGTAAAAAACGAGCAACACGCAAATTATAGTGAGAAATGAGGCAGCCGGTAGCGGTGGGGGCCGCGTGGCGAGTGGGGGCCGGCGCGGCAGTCGCGCTCGCCGCCGGCACGCAGACCGCACGCCGCCGCACGCCGCAAGCCGCACGCCGCCGCACGCCGCACGACCGCGCTCCACCGCCGCGAGTGCCGTGAGTGAGTGTGACATGCGCCAGCGCCGGCGCCATGAGCGGCAAGCCCTCCACCTCGCCGGACCTGCTCATGAATGTGAGTCCCGCAGACAGCAGTTAGCCCTCGACTAACACTCCCTTCGCCTCCCTAACGCCTTATATTATCGCCTATCAGTCTGGTAGTAATAAGTCCAAACGCCGCTTGATGGTTCTCTGTCAGTTTAAAGGAACAACAAAAAATAGGAGTAAACCAGAAGATGCATACAAATGCTTAGCAATACTAAATATCCCACTTTTATTCTAACAAAAATATCAATTCTAAAATATAGTAAATAAATAAACGAACAATCCCACCCATTTAGAGCGGTTAATATAGCCGTCACGAGTGCATCGGCAATTGTTCACGGCACAGATTCCCAATCAACATAACATATCCCGGTTACGTTAGTTTATACAACAGTCTGTTAGCCGGAGAGCGGAAAGCGCCCTCGGGTATTGTCGATTTAGTACGCGCCATAAGCGGTATAACTCACGAGACTCCGTCCCCTAACCTAACCTCTATTACTATTCATGGCGACCTCCCTCGCCCATTCTAGTGGACCCGCCCGAACTAAACCGCTTCGTTCAAGTCTCAAAAAAACCTATATTTTCATTATAGTGTTGAGATTCGAAATGCTAAATACAATAAAAAACCGCATTACCCATCATAACGTAGGCCTAAAACTTTTTACAAAGTTGGATTTAGAAACAAAAGTTAATAAAAACATTGGAAATAAAAAACGGCTTAATGTAAATCAAGAATCCTATAAAGGCATAGTAAATGTTATTGTTATTGTCCATTACATTAGCCACGAACATTACTGGCAGGTCGTAAAACTACTGAAATGTTAATTCAATTAAATAAAGTCAAATAAATAAAGGCCGCGCCGGCACTTTCGAGCACCGTAACGAATCCTTAATGACACATAGAGCCTCCATCCATTTTCTACTCAATTTCCTTTTCATATTAGTTTAATCTAGAGGCAGGACTACTGGCGCCAAAAATTATGCCGTGTCGGCGGTGTCGGCGCGGGCAATCTCTTTAGCGTTGCTACGCGCCGCACGGCCCCTTTGTGCGGTCAAAAAGGAACAAATTTATGTGTTTCGGCGTCGTGTGAGTTTTTTGTTAGAATGTAATTAATAATTCGGCGGCAAAACTAACAGTGTTTTCGCTGCACCTTCGTCGTTGGTGATTGATGCTTGGCTTGTAGGATCGTATGTTCAATGAATCTGTTGTTAGTCTGCCTTTTGTTTTCTCTACGCTTCTACATCATTAGTAAACGAATTATAGAAATCGATTTGGTTCTAGTCTCTTGAAATCATTAATTATTCACTTATTTAAAACTTTTGTTCTAAAGTGGCATAATTAGGGGAATGTCTAGCCTGGTTTTTATTAACAACAATTAAGCAACTTTTATTTGTTTACTGTCTGAATACTATGCAAAATTTAGAAGGTCCATAGTTATATTGCGTTGGTATCTGTCTATACTAATATTATAAGAGGAAAGATTTGTCTCTCAAAAAACAACGTCTAACAGCAGTGTTTTATTCTTCTAAAATAATACATGTCTGTTAAGCGTAGAAATATTGATTTTTAACTAAATGTACCTTATAATTGTTTCGTAAAATGTTTAACATTTGTCAAAAGAATGTTAATAAAGATAATAGTTCTTAATATTACCATCATAATTTAAATGAATTCAGAAATTATTCTACATGCGCTTGGGAGTGCTCTAAAACTGGTTCCATTGGTGGTCTAATTTGACTGGAGGGTGCGTGGGCGCAGGATCTTAGACAGGTTACAAGTCACGAGGAAACTTCAAAGCTCACATGAGCTTTAGCAGATACATATCGGACGCTGCTATATTTTATTTATACGTAAAATTATATTTAAGTTTTATGAAGAGAGATATATGAGACATTTATTTTATAAAACTAGTGTACTTTCATAGAATCAGTAGTTTTTGCACGCGAATCCGTCCGTGTGGAATTAAAAAAAAAACAAAAGTGAGTAGCTTATGTACTTTACCAGACTATCCTCTATATCTATGCCAAATTTCATCGAGATCTGTTGAGCTGTTTAAGCTACAAACAATCAAATCCATCCATCTAAATATTTGCATTTATAATATTAGTAAGAAATAAAATTATTTTAAGGTACTTCCTTTTTTCACTGTGAATTAAACGTGTAACTAAGTAGTACGTTGTAATACTCAGTCGTTAGTTATTATTAGCGTGTATTTTCTATTTAATCTGGATAGCAGGATATAGGCAATTGAGTGGAGCCTACCGCTCGGTACCGTTCCGTTGCGGGCGTTCGCGTATCGAGCTTTTAATTGACCACGCGATGCGACTCGGCCGACTTTTTCTGCTCCTCAAATTGCTCTAAAGTGCATAATGAGAGATGCGTGCGATCGTTTCCACGTAGATACTCCAGCTCTTATTCCTCACATAAATAGTTTAAACCGCGGCAAACTAATGTCGATTCTCCGTACAAGTAATTGCACCCGTGACAGGCTTCCGTCGCGTACTGTGCGGCAGGCCTTACCCAAATGCTAGTTATTTCGCATTAACTTTGCAGAGTCTACGCATCTTAGTGCGTGCTCATGCGCTGGCGCTGCTTGACATTTTGATAACGTACTCGAGCGTGCCGTTTAAGTGACAGCAGCAAATAAAAAATAATACCAGACACCTGCTAACGGTGTAGCGATACTAGCTGTATTTAATCGCAGTTTACTGTATTTAATGTGTAATGAAGTGGAAGCAATTCCGCGTGTCGTCTGATGAGTATGGTGCCGGAGGCCTAATTTTAGTCTTTCCACCCTTTTCTTAAGAGGAAAGAATGGGAAGGAAAAGTGGATTTGACGGTGGAGGAGACGCATAGGAAAGGGAAATGTCCCCTTTATGTGCGTCTCTTCCTCCGTCAATTAAGGGTAGGCAAGGCGTCTGTAATAGTCATATCGGTGGATTCAGGTGTCCGCTTGCTCGTTTGCCACCTTATATTATATAAAAAAATAAGAAATTTGTTAATTATGTTAGGTCATGGACAATTAGCAGGTAGAGTAGCAAGATTGATATAATTTTGAATATGTTTATCGTAGAGGAAAATGTGTTCACAGTCTAGTAAAATAAGAAACTAAATGGACACGACATTGTTCAAAAACATTGTAATTGTTAGTCAAACAGTTGTTAAATATTACTACAAACTTAACCTTTAAACATGGAACATATCAATTTTAAAAATAAATTTTATGAAATAACCTTTAACGTGTTAAAATTAATGTATGTCGTAAATGTTAGCACACTTATATATTTAATTTTTCTCCGCTATAACTAGAGGTGAAGAAAAACAAATGTGAGCAATAACCAATTACTCAACTTGACTTATTTCTGTATAATTATAGTTTCAAACATGTCGTTCAATAAATTTTTCTTAAACGGTCTAAATTTTTTCTAAGCAGGTTTTGTTATGGCGGCCATTATCGTTATATTTTATTATTCTGAAAGATATTATATAAATAATTAACATAAAATAAAGGTGGTTATTTATAATTTAAGTGTGACGGTCTCTACATTCTGTAGGTAAATACCTTAATGTAAAATAATTGATTATGATTACCCTTGGTAGACGTATTTTTTCAATTACGTCTAGTTCTAGGTTATGTGATTAACTTTAACGTTATTATTATGTTTATACGGGCTATTTAAATGTTTATATAGATAATTTAGATTAATTTACAACAGCGACATCTGTTGCAACTATCTACAATAGTTAACAAATAATACAACTCATGAACAATCTCTGTCAAATAATGTGTTTGTAATATTATCTTAGTTTGATGCTTTTGTACTTGAATTATTTGATGAATATCTTGATCGAAGGGATTTAACTATTTTTTTCTTTTACGAGTCTCTTAAAGCATAGTAAGTAGTAAGTAGTAAGTTTTATAGGCTGTTTAAAATCAAGACCTAAAATTTAGAAACAAGAGGTACATTTTAGATCATATAATACAAAAATTAAATTATTTACCAAACATACTTTAATATCCATTTATAGTTTATGTTGTATATATAAATAACATATACATTAATTACAATACTTGTACCTACTAATAATATCAGTAATAGTGAAATGAAGTATTTTAAAAATTGCAGACTATACGGTTACTTGTATAACAATGTATTGAACCTGACATTCCTGGCACATGATACATTTAAAAATGAAATAGAAATAAAAAAGATAGTTCCCTGTAAAGAGAAATCTTTTAGCTCAGGAACAGAAGTTGTACGTGCTTCGAAGTCAAAACCAGTTCGAGCAATTATGGCTGCCATGGCCGGCGTCCAATCCGCAATCCAATTAATTCACTCATTAAATCCAAGATTGTAATTTCAGATAGAATATTTGACTAATATTTTGATATTTAAAACGCTACAACCGGACACCGTGTTTGTTACATATACATGTGTTTTCGCGTGCTTTGCTATGCTAATTTAATTGTACAATTACCTGTCCGCCTGTACTTAGTGTCAATAAAATTATACTTCACATTACAAATAAATGCGGTACATCATGAGGTGGAATGAAAAGGTTGATGGCCGTGTTAATGTTAATTCATTTCAACTGCAAGGTTAAATTGTTACCTTTATGGGAATGTTACTGTTACAACTGTGTGAGACTGAAATCTCTCTTTTTTACAAAGGCAATGATGGAGATAAAAATATGTTTGTTTACTTATGTATTATTGCAGCGGAATCTCCTCTACTTACTATACTTGATACTTCAATAAAAATTATTTGCAATTTTTTTAGTTTTTTTTTTTTTTAAATAAACATTATTTTCTATTCATTGTACAAGTTGGATATCAACAAATTTAGCTTTTTAATTTAGAGTGAATCAAAACATAAATTATTTTCGTACAATCGAAATCGAATTCATAATCGAATCGATTACACAATCATAAAAGATATAACGATAATAAAATAAAAGATCATTGAGATTCAATGAGAGAAACTCGAGATGTTTGGTCCAATCGCGCCCTGTCTCGCCGCCATTGGTGATGTCAACCGGACCGGTCGGATGACGTCACAGGCTTACGGACCAGCCGAGGCATCTCATAATTACACCCTACGCAACAGGTTCTTCATATGCTCGTGAATGGGCTACAATTTGTTTTCTTCGTTATACCATCTAAACAAATTGAATTAAAATGTGCCTGTGTATGCTTTTATTTGAATTGAAACGATAGAACCTAGAACATTTATTATTCAGGTATATTCTTACTTTACTATTGTTTTTAATCAGGTAATTCCGCCTTAGCAATCAATCAAGCAAAATAGGGTGAATTGTAGACGGATTTGCTAACACAAAAACCAAAATTGTTCACTGGCAAAAAAATGAGTAATTTTTATTTGGAACAAACAAAAATTGACCATCAGTATAGTTATATATATATTTTTTTTTACATAAATAAACCAGCGCTTGACCACGATTCCACCTAAGCTAAGTGAAGATGCGGACGAAGGATTTTAGGATTGATTATTTATGTGAATTATTATGACTTCTTACAGTTGCAAAACCTTATAAATCTACTTCTCTGTGCTAAAAGGACTCCATTTCCTGTACAAGTAAGTTTGTCGTTAGGTATACTTCTCCATTCCAAAAGAACTATTACCATAAAAGTGTCGTTCGTCTTTTTTCGGAGAACTTGCAAAAGTACGCACGTGCCGGAAATAGATACTGATAAATTACTGTCGCTATTTGATTTTCTGAATGTTTTTTAAATATTTTTTTCTAAGAA
>NW_013527915.1:547987-560005 GCF_000836215.1 Papilio polytes
GATTAACCAGCTAACGATTTAAAAGAAATTAAAACCGATTTTGTCATTAAATGTTATTATAGAAATAATTTTTATAATGATACAGTGTTCAGAATGTTGCATGTACTTGTTTAATTCTGTATCAATATTCATGATATTATTAATAATTATAACCTTCGAAAGATAAATTTAATCATACTATACTAATATTATAAATGCGAAAGTTAAGATGGATGGATGTTTGTTAGAGTTCGTAGCCTGAATTGATCACTGTAGGCTGAACGGATTTCAATGAAATTTGGTATAGATGTAGAAGTCTGGGAGAACACATAGGCTACTCACTTCTGTTTTTTTTTAATTCCACGCGGACGGAGTCGCGGGCGAAAGCTAGTATTCAATATATTTAACAAATTACGTATTTTAGATCTGTATTAGCTTATTTGCAAGAACATTTTAATTGAAATTATTTCTCCATATGTCAAAAAAATTTGAAGCTGAGCATAGTAACCTTTGCCACTTTGAACCGTCCGTCGGAAGATATCGTAGAAGGTCTACCTACATCCTGTACAGTCATTCTAAAACTTACCAGTGTGTTCCTTACCTACTAAAGCACTTGCAATAATTTTTCGTGCTATCGAACGAAACTTGGCTTTGATGCCAATAACATTATTTTAACCTTATAACGTAGAGACTTCGCTCTTTATCTTAAGTTTTGAATATCATGTTTTTTTTATATATGAGAAGAGGGCAACACTGAGGTGATCAATGACTTATATATATGGACATCCACAACACCAATAGTTAAACAACATTTATCAGTAAAGTGTACATGCACAACATTGTAGAACTATCTTGTTGCTACAAGTTTTATTGGAATGTCTCATAGAGTTAAATAAATCGAAGTGATTAGGAAGTTATTATGATGGGCAAAATCGCAGACAAAACGTGCTCTGGAAGAAGAAAGAAACCGTAGTTGCGAAATATCAAGGAGTGGACGAATATAGCCAGCGTAGAACACCTATTTCGCTTGGCACAAGACCGGGAAATGTTCGCTGAGCTGACGGCCAACCTCCATTAATGAAGAGGCACTTAGAGAGAGAGAGAGAGACTTGGAAGTAAATAGGTCTTGAAGTGTAATACGAATTTATAGTACCATCGCCGGGGTGATCGTCATTGCGAGTAATTTTCTGATACGAGTGAGATCCTAAGCAGAGATATCGCGATGGCTACGGGGCGGACTTGTAAAATGTTAATTTATTGCGCGATATTTTACATAAATTCACATTGACCGCTACATATCGCTGGCTCTTAAATTACATCACGTAATTATGACTGGCACAATTATTATAATTTTCTTATAATCGTGATCATGAGGAAGTGCGAAAAAAAAACATTTTATATTGCACTCGCTGATTTATTACTGGCCACAGAGACGGGGATAGAAACCAGATTGACTTATAAATATGGATAGATTACAATGCTGTGATGTAAAAGATAACAACTTATTAGAATTTTTACTACAATTACAATGTCTACCGAATTTTAAGAAAAATGGATTGTTCAGATTAAGGTATGATTCAACGTTGATCATTCAACCATCTTGAATCCAAAGCTTGAGTTTCTTATCTATATTTTTTTATAAAATTACATAGTTTTTGTTTTTATAAATTAAATTTAATAATTAAAAGTACATTAATACATCGTGATGTAGTCGTGAAAAGATCATTAAGATAGGGAACACGTAATTACAACGTAAACATCAGCATCCTTACGCGCCGTCCTCGGCCCAGCTCGTCTAATCATCGTCGATTCATCTGTAGAAAGGGAAAAATTAATTACACACAACGTCTTCCCGAAATTTACTTCGTATTTTTAATTATACACTACGTCTCTGATTTATTGCTAGCCCACGTGTGTCAATGATTTATAAAATATATTTAATCGCCAATGTTGTGAATCGATTTAATATTCCAGCACTTGTATTATTTTAACAAACAATTTTAAAGTTTTTCATATAAATTAAGTACCATTTCTTTAATTACAAACCTTCGTTGCAATTGAAAGATTTTCCGCCCTTACATCGCGCAGCGCGTGAACTCGGACACCTTTCTTCCACCGACTAGTTATAATTACAAACTATAAGCTGTACAATTATGTCCTTTGGCCCACTTATTCCGTTGGAATCATACCGTGTAATTATAGGCAAAGACGATTTTAAAATACAACTTCGAGTGTTCCATGAAAATTATTCTTCCGTTTGGAAAAGCGGAAATTTAATTGAAATGTTTTAAATTTATAATAATATAACACCTGACATAGGCTTCTATGGGACACGGATAGTCTTAATAACTGGGTAATTAAACATTATTATACGTACACGGGGTGTTACGTTCTGCGGTGTAGAAATTCTGTATGAAGTTTCTACAGTAAGAATAAGGTGTAGTAAATGATACTCATTTGGTCTGTAACATTAAAGAACAGTTGTTTTTTTACAAAACATTCTTTTTTCATAAGACATTAAATCTATTCGTTGTCAGTGTGTTTTCGCCACTGACAAATTCACGGCACCCGTCTTACGAACACGTGATCAAAGCCTTTGCTCTTGACTTAATGTGACTTTTATTGCGTTCCACTCCCGGTTTCATTGTGAACGAGTCCCCCTCTTTACACAGGTCGTAGAGGGAAAAAGGGAATAGGAAAAGAATAGTACTATTCTCGGAATGTTTTAAATGATTTCATCCTAAAGTATAGTAGGTAACGCGTATCAAATATACAATAATAAATTCGTAGCTTGTTAAACTGTTTTTGACAACATAATATAAATTAGAAAATACTGGACCTTAACACAAACTGACTCGACCACAGGGCATAATAAAACAAACAATAACTTTATTTTTTATCCGCGCGCGGGCCCTTACAAATCAGCCATATGACGCGGCCGTGGCTTCGGGCGGGAAATGACCGTTGCCATTCATCACACCGCCGCAAATAGCTGCGCATTTTCATTTTCGCTACGTGCTCTGTACCTTACACACATCCCTATAGAGCCCCTTTCTCTTCGTATGCTTTGTACTTTTTTAAACAAGCCCGTGAAATGCGATATTTTACACAGGGGTGCTGCGGTCGGGGTAATGATCGGCGCGTAATATTTGTCTTCCGGCTTGCATTAGGTAATGAAGTGTAATTGGTTTATTAAGGCTCCTCTCGCCACATTCTCGGGCGTGAAGTAAATTACACGCTTCGACGCTAAGTCACTTCCGGTTAGAGGTCTTTGAAGTTTTGTATTGAACTATTTGCAAGTCTTAAGTGCATGTCTACGAGTACATTAACTTAACTAATATAAAGTAGTGCACATTCAATAAGTTGAAATAAGGATGGAATTATTTCTAAAAACTTAACTAATTTCAAAAACTTTCCGCTCGTGTTGCAAGTTCTACATTTTAAGCTCAAAATATTGACCTCGTACATGTCTTCGGTCTTCTGTTGTTGGTCGCCGTGCGGGACGGAGAGGCGGAGGGTCGTCGAGTGCGGATTAATTTTCGCCACAATTACGCGCTCGCGTTTCTAATTGAGACATCAAAGCGCCACCGCCGCCGGTTCGCTGCTCCCGGCTCTCGTGACAATGCTTAATAAACTCGCTCTGTAGCTAGCCTTCCCTTGTTTATTTTTATTTATTAAGCTCTATTGAGTACCGCTCGAAAATCACAATATGTCAAGATACATAATGGCAGTTATTAAACACGATAATTGTCGCCTTAATATCTATTTCGAGAATGCTATCGATAAGCTTACGTTTCATAAGCCATAAAACATTAAGTTAATGTTAAATCGATAAATACAACAGGCTTTATGGTATTATGGTCTCTGTTTTATTAAAAACAAAAGTGGATTTAAAACTGTCATATACACGGCGTTACGGCCGCAGGCGCTGCTTACAGCGATCGACCAACCGCAATATGGGGTCACGTGATAATGGGCGCGCAATTACGCCGGCATTACGACCGGACTTGTTGTGCGCAAATAGCCCACTTCTTGTTATACTCTCAAATGTCTCGGACGTGACTAGACGTTGCCACCAAGCACGCGTTGTTTAGATACAAGATAAAGGCGAATACAAAAGCGCGACCACCGGATACAGATTTTCCTTAAGGGCACAATGGCTAGGTTGTAAATATTAAAACGGTTTCACAACATTCCAATACTGTCGGCGGATTTTATCCAGTGTTGATATTTCTTGGCTGCGAAAAATCATTGGCTAAGTTAAGTAGTTAATAGTACTTTAAAATTTAAACTGCCTCATATCTATTATATTTAAAGTTTAAATAGATATTCGGCAGTTTAAATGAAAACATATTATGTCCTGTAAATTTTTCATTTAATTCCGCCATCATTATTTTACAACGTTTTCATTTTATTTCTTGTTTGTTTGCATTATGTTATTGTGTTACGTTATGTTCTAATTGTTTTGTCTTTCTTTTTAATCGCTACATTTACTCTATCACTACGATAGCAATAACGTTAAGGTTGTCAAATAGAAGGGACTCTGGCCGTTAAAGCGCGCCAGCGTTAAACCTCGAGGGCTCCCTAAAGGTCCGAATCAGTGCGCACTCAGCTGTCTGCCTGAAGGTAGCGCCTGCATATAACAACATATACGTACGTCTATAGCTTGATATATGCCTCGGGTAGAAATTAAAGTTCAATAGCAAGACACGCAATAAAAAAATAGACTTTTTTCTTTTGATTCTTATTACTTGGTATTGTATCAATAAATCCAAAATAAAAAAAATGTAAATTATATTATCAGTGTTTTGTTTTTGTTTTGAAATTCTTATGCAGTTAATGTTAGTAAATAAAATAAATAATAGTGTATAAAAAGTGGACCTAGATCACTTTTTTAAATTGCTATTTACGCGTACAGTTGCACGTGAATGTGCTAATGAGCGGTGTAAAAGTAACGTCATTCGGTCAGAGTCAAGCAGTGAGACAGGCGAGCGAACGTTCGCAAAGGGAACAATCGATCGGTGCTGGAACTACAATTTGCGTAGTGGCAGCTCCTCCGGCAATTTGTGTCCGTCGCCTTCGCCTGCCGTTACTCGGTAAACGCTACTGGAATATTATACGTAGCCCGTGGTCGTGTTCCCAGTTTAAAACGCGCCCATTCGTCCGGCCGAGTGAGAAACACGCTAATTATGGGCAATTTTCAAAATCGATCGAGCATTCGCACTCGCTGCGGCTTCCTGCGTTAGCCGCGATCTCCCCTTCTCCGACCGAATGTGAACGAACATGCAGCGTTAAACTTCTCGTCATACTGATTGATTGATGGTATGAGAATTATGCATCATTTGTTTTAAGAGTATACGTGAAGTCAAAAATTATCGGGAAAATATTACATATGTCCTAAAAATCCAAAAGTCCAAAGACCCCAAAATGGCCATAGATGAACATAAAAGTAATTAATAATAACTCGATTCTTATTTCTTATCTAGATTACATACAAATTTCAGTTTACCTAATTAGGTACATGAATACACTTTTAGCTCTTGTCAGTTACAATAATGAAGTTTTTTTTTTTATAAATTAAAAAGCTTTACATCATTTTCTGTAAAATCTACCGTATTTTCATCGACTTAACAATCATTACGTGCTTCGTGTATAGTTTGTGTCGGCTACTATTTAATAAAGGTATCATCAGAGTATAGAGTTGGAACTGATGAGTGGTTTCGCAGTGGACGTGGAGTAAATTATCGGTCGATCGATAGCTTCTAGATTGCATCTCAATAATGCTTGCTCGAGATATCGCCTGAGATTGCGCCGCACGGCTACTATATTTGCTCCTTACGGGATCTTAGACGGAAGAATAAGATTTAATGACAGCTTCTCAATCAATCTCGCCGTGATACCTACGAGTTATTGAATTTTGCAAGGCGTTCCATAACACTTTAATAACTTCTACTATACTAGACTTTATCGACCATCGAAATATTGTTTCTTCCATCTTTGGTATATTAATTTCGATGTTCTCTAAAATCTTTACAAGTTACAAGTAAGCCTTTTTGTATTTCCTAAGTGACACTTCAGTGAGTGTTATAATTTATTGCGGACGCTTCGTACACTGAAAAATGACACAGTGAAAGTTATTAAAGGACATTAGGTATGCATTTCTTAGACGTGAAGTGCGTCGCCGGCGAGCGTCGGCGACCGTCGGGACGTGGTAATTGATGACGTCGCGGCCAACTGTTGTCCGCCCACTTTCCGTCAATTTTCGTCACTTGAATGATGGTATACCGTCACGCCCACAATCCCCTCTCCCCGCGCACCCCGGCATCCTACACAGACGCGAGGCACGCGCTGCGCTAAATTTAAATGGGATGAACTTGTAACGCACCGCTGCTGCCGAGGTATGAAATGAGACGTTTATCATACATTTGTGACAGTTACTTTGTGACATGTCGTTTATACGTGAAGTTTTAAAATAAAAATTCAAACATGTAATTTATCATATCAATCTTTATTTTACCGCCTCTTAAAGACTAATATGTGACTCATAAGTTGTAATGAATAATAAAAAAATCTTGTTTGCGTTAATTCAACAGAGATTACAAAACAGTGCTTCTTTGGTATTGTAAATAAATACTCGCCATAATCCAATTTGACACGGCACACTTTTTTATTCACACTTAAACATGTAAATATGTTTTCGGTCAATATCTTTTTTTTATACCACGTTTAGTAAGTACTGATTCACACTGCTCTTGAAGGCACCGAAGTTAAAAAAAAATCTGATCCATCTAAATTCTTGGGATGACTTCTTGATGACTTTTGCTAAATTTCTTAAGACGTTGTCTCTCCCATGAGCAATGTATAACGTCCCTTAAAGATAAAGTGGTGCTTGTTCCCCTCGTAATGGTCTCTAGGGACGTAAGTAAGCTGCCGGAGCCTTTAATGAACACACAAAGAGAACTGCCTCGTTTCCATGGTAACGATACGCGATGAACCCGCAAATAAAGTATTGTAAAGTAGTCGTAAAAGTGCAAAGGTATTTTTTCTAAGGTTTAAATTTGATATAACCGTCTCCATAAGTATAAGTGTGCTATTTGAATAAAAATACAAGAGTTTTATAATCTTACTGATATTATAAATGCAAAAGTTTATACGGATGGTTGGATGTCTGTTAGACTTTTAAGCCCCTTTAAGAGATCACTATGAAATTAACAAACATGTTGAGGATAGTTTGGAAGAACACATAGACTAATTAATTTTGTTTTTTTAATCCACGTGGACGGAGTTGCGAGCAAAAGCTAGTTAACCATAATAAACACTAGTTAATACTCGAATGCGTTTAGCAACAAATCGTATTTCAAAATGTTTATTAGTCGTTGGACAGATGTATCCTATTCAAAGATCGCTGCAAAATTGCATATTTCGTAGTCGTTTGCAAAAACGTGATTCCGCTGAGTGATTGTCGAACGAAGATTTCGTGAAAAGGTTATTTATAAAGTCAAGGTTGCAATCATAAATGATACTTCAAATTACAAATGTATTACAGCTTTAAATAGAACGAATTTGTTGGAACGAACTATATTTCTTTACCGACACCGTTTTATTATATAAGCTTTTTAGTCCATTGATCGACATGATGTACAATGAGACTTAACACTTAAATTCGCCTTAAAATCGAATAAAACCTTTGAATAAACACTACCATTTTATTTGGAAAAGATCGAAAATAAAGGTTTCATTAATAAAGAACCGTAGTAAGTGTGGTATTTTTACACACTTTTGTGATGATTGGCGACTCCATAATGTAGGTTGTATCAGGTTCGGAGTGTGCGCATGTCTTTGATTTATGAATCTTCAGCGCGACGTCACTGACAGCGTCTTACGGTTATTTGCCACCACATTTTTTTGACCTCCATTAACATTTACGCCTATAAAACGGCAGAGATTTTTATGTTCTTTTAGTTCTCGCTGTATCAAGTGTAGCACATCCTGTATATATACATACATTTTGCAATTAACGTGTTAATATTGCCTCCTGTCTTTAGTAAAAAAGAAAAGCTTGCGATTACATTTACGATTCTTTTGGTACATATTTTCTAAATTAGTATCAAATTCTGTACATCTTACTTTCTATTCATTGTCATTGTCATTTAATAAAAGAAGTTAAACGGCATTTAGGTACAGACTAAATGTCACCGTGATTGAATATTCATAACTGCAAGTTCCATTGAATACGTGAAGCAGAGACAAAGCGGGCCGGTTGACGTGAGCCGGTGTAAACCGCGCGGGGGCGGGGCCACGCGGCCGCGATATCCAAATGATCTACCCACTATCCACCGAAATATATCCATCGAACCGAGACCGGTATCTAGAAATTAACATCGATACACGAGTCGATTATTGCCGTGAGAATTAGTTATCATAGATGTTTTATGTTAGATTGCTCTTCTCTAAGCTATTAAATAATTAATTTATATAGAAACTTGTTTCGATTCCACGTTAGCTATTTAAAATTTCAATAAAATCCCATCGATGATCGGTTCGAAGAGTTTGACCTATGATTTGGATCAAATGTCAAATTATCTCGCGTTTTTAGGCTAAACGATTTTCTATCCCAGTTTATTATAAGGATGAGAACTTAAAAATAAGGATAAATTTGGTATGTACAACGAGAAAAGTTTCTTAGAGGGTTGTCGAACAGGCGGCGTCACGCTGCCTACACACGACGGAAACGCCGCGCTCATGCATAATTCAAAAGCGAAGCTAAGCCGAACACAAATACAAATAAATAGGCACGAGAAATAAATACAAACAGTCTGAATGGAGCCACGTCGGTGGGCGGGGCCGCGCGACATAAATATCAGGCGAGCGTTATAAGAACAGCGGATATCTTGCGGGCTATTTCGGACGCAACGTCTTCGCCCGCTTACCCGTCTTCGGTGTTCAGTTTATGTTTGTCTACGTGTTGCCGTGTGCCCGCCACGGTTATCTTGATGTAGACAGAGATCACGTAACTATGAGGTCAATGACATTGTCAAACGAAACAAAAGATTAAAAATCAATTTTATAGATCGCTTTTCATTATTTTTATAAATAACTGCACGTCGTTTTCAGTTTGAGTATAATGACTAATCATAGTTAATTCAGAGGACGATGTCATATAAGTTAATAAGGTGCAGGTGGCTTATAATATCTGGGTATCGGACAAGCTACGCACTGTATTTATAATGGATACGTGCGTGTTGCAGTTGGACGAAGCTGTCGAATCTCTCGGCACAAATTAAGTGCAATTTATTACTCGACGATACCACATTAACATTTAATTTGCAAAAACTTATCAACACAACGCGACCCCAGTTTTCCCAGCCGCTGTCATTGATTGGTACACGAAATTGTTATTTAAATTATGGTTGAGACGAAAAATTATACTTAAACATTTTAATGCGATATTAAAGTTATTATTTTTTTTTTTAATATCTCGATTGTGAAGTGGACGTTGCCTTTAAATCAGGAAGATTATGATATCAACTCTCTTATTGTGGTTTACTGCAATATCATTTTTAAAAATTACAATTTTATAGAAAAAATTATTGGACAAAATCACTAGAGGGTCATGTTTTTTTTTTCAGTGTGTAAAATCATCCCTACATACGAGTAAAAACCACTTAACGCTACCTAAATAATTTTTTGATTTTCAATATCACAGAGTCACTTCGCTACGGTTAATGGAATATAATCGGTGGTAATTTGCGGGACATAAAATTTTAATTGAAAGTCCAGACTCAATCGCCTCCGTTGGAAAAGCGCAACGTCGCCCACTTGTCCGCTGCTCGTAAATTGTGCGAATCGCCATAAATTCTACCATATCGTCAATTACAAAGCTGATGTCAAGAAGGTAAAGTTGGACTTTATCAGATAAAGCGAATTCTTGGCCATTTTTAAGTGTACATCAATGTATCAAAGACTATCAGATTAGATCCAAAAAGGCGTTCCTGTAGCCCAAATTATTTCAACTTAAAAATCCTTTTTTTTTTCTTTATCAAAACCGTTAATTCGTTAACTTTAAAGTCGAGGAAGTTCATTTCCTAATTCGGTAGTTTTCTATTCGGTAAAATGTCATTGGACGTCAATGTCGTTCATAATGCAATTAGGTTGAAACGTTGAAATAACAACACACATATTTACGTGCTAAATAAGTGAAGCCTTTTGTTGGCAGTTAAACGATATTAAATCCTTGAGTAACGAATTTAATTCCTTACCTGTATACAAAGGAATATCTATTGTGTGAGTAAGCTAGCATTGCCCAGTAGTGAGATCCGAACCGTGATGTGCAGCCACCGCGGGTGCGCCGAGCGACGTAATGGACAGCTCACGAGAGCGCCATTACACCAACAGACGTCTGCTGCCTGCCTCTGCCTAGATAGACAATGAACTACAGGCTCGGAAATTACTCATGTTCATTGTATACAAGGAATAAGCAAAATGATTTCATTGTATTATAAAATAAACCATAGACGCGATAAGCTTTTGACAGCTGTGCGACGTAATTAGAAATTCAACCGAATAATTATACTCGATTGTCACGATTTAATTATTTGTAATTTTTGTAAACGGTATAATTGTATTATTTTTATCCAAAACAGCATTTATTAGGGTCGTTAACCTTTTTGACCTTTACCTTCATATCTTAATCTCGGAGTTAAATACATAATGACACCAATTTAGCACTAAAATTTTAGCACGAAAATCTCATCAAGTCGAGAATAATATTGTCCCTTAAAACGAAGTCCTTTGCGGACAGGATCGGCCGAATAAAAGGCGGCGTTATTATGTTGGTAAAACAAAATTCCCCATAATGGCCTCATTAAGTGGCGAAAATTGCCCCAAAGCTTTTTTGTATGGTCATATAAATGTATTTGTAATAGCTTTTAGAAATATTGCGAAGAAGCGAGTCAGGAACCGGGCGGCGCCTGATATAACCGAAACTTAATTTATTTTCATCTTAAAAAAAAAACTAAATTAACTGTAGCGGCGTGGGAAAAGGGCCTGTCGCCGAAGGCCTCTATTACGTCATTATTTTCTATTAGATTTTGTTTTAAATCGAAGATTAATTGTAAACCGATACTATCCTACCTACGATACCTATCTTTGATGATGCGAAAAATTTATTTTATGGGCTTAATAGAAATTTAAACTAGATACTAGATTGACGGTGATCTCTCTTCTGTTCCGTGTGATGTCGCTTTAATTATTTAATTATTTACTAATAAGATAGTATCCCTGAATAAGTAGGACTAGACAAATCATTCGATCGAGAGAACGTTCTGGTCATAATGTAGCTTCAAGTCATACTCATCAATGAAAAGGTTAGTCAATTGCCACTAATATAGTCTGTGAATGTTAATGAATCGATTCGTTGTGAGACGTGTCATAAAACGAGCCACTGGTTCGGGTGTCGCGGCCGGCGCGCCGCGGGGGGCCGAGGGAGACCTAATTGATTTGTGCCCCGGGCCACAATCAAAACAGATCGTATTTTATAAGACGTATCCAACGCGAGAGGGCGAGGGTGCGTGAGAGTGCGCGCCAACAGCTCAGCGCCAGATGGACCGTGCAAATTACCAATTCGATTCCGGGTTGACTTTAATTTAGAATAAACTAGTTCTAGATGATATATGTGGAAATTTGTTTTACCCAAACCAATTATTAGTTTTGTTAATTGCAATGTCGTTGCCAGAAGTTGATGTTTCTGCGAGCTTTGACTGAGATTCTTGATAGTTTCATACCACTATTTATTAAAGACAATTTTAATAAATTATTTAGTAATTGTTTTAAAAAATTAGTGTATTATAATAAAATCGCTAAAATAATAATAAAAAACTATTAAGAATCTCAGTCAAAGCCCGCAAAAACATCAACTTAAACTTCTTTGAATAAAAATAATTAAGAGTGAAGCTACCGAGTTAGCGCGCGTTTCATTTGCAAATTCTAATGTGTTCAGTGATCAAACACAAGAAAATCAAATGATCATTTGATAAATAG
>NW_013527915.1:560057-576410 GCF_000836215.1 Papilio polytes
GGAACATCTTGCTCCAGAGTCCAACATAGAGCATGGGAAATCGCCTACACGATTAGTCCCGCTATGGTTATTTTATGCGTAATAATATTTATAGTAGAGTATATTACAAAAAAAAATTACGATCCCAATCCATTATGTTCTTGGAGTAGTTTCAAAATTACTGAACATATTGATCAATTTTATTCATCACTTCTTAAACAATTCTAGTGCTCTTATGGAATAAATAAGTGTGTTCATAATTTATTATAAAAAAACCTTGCTTAATTTTCATGCAAGTCTTAGGTCTCAAGTATTTTAGAGAAAAATTTCCCAAGTTATCTAATTTTTTTTTATAACATTAGGCGGCAAACGAGCAAGCGACCACCTGAAACCGCCAAAATGGCGAAGCGACCGCTGCCCATAGACATCCGCAATGGCAGATGCGTTGCCTACCCTTATACGACGGAGGAGGAGACGCACATAAAGATATTTCCCCTTCCTATGTATCTCCTCCACCGTCAAATCCACTTCCTCTTCCCAAACTCTCCTTATAAGAAAAGGGTGGTAAAGATAGGTAAGGTAATAGTTTACCAGGTCCATTCACTATGCAATTCGAGTGTATTAGTGTTAGCATTAGAGTTTAATTCTCTTGGAGTATTGAGCAGTAAATAGATCGGATGGCGGGCATTAATCACGCCGTGAGTCGGGGAGCCGGGGAACCGGGGAGCTCTCTTGCAATAAATCTCCCAGCAACTGCATTGCGGTACGTACACGCACTGAAAAATTGCCGATTGAAATAAACACGGCGCGCCGCACACGCCCACCGATGTGTTTTACCGGGACTCGATTATGGATGTTTATCATTCCTGGAAAACTTAATGCGATTATTAAAGCGCGATGGAAATAAATCGCGTTGTTTCTTTGAATTATAATGATTGGATCAATTACATACATTCGTTATGACTCTTTTAAATTCTTATAAATTTGATTTTACATTTAATACAATTTTTTAAAGAATACTGAATGAAATATCATAATTACAAACAAGTCGCAACGTCTTTATTTAGTTTTAAAAGTAATACGACTTTTTATTTAAATCGCAGTTTATAAAATATATTTTGGATTCAATGTCTGTCCTTTTGTTTCATGTTTTATAAATTAGATCTTTATTACAGAGTTTTAAAGGAAACTATCGTAATAGATACATTTTATGCTTTCATTTTTTAACCCCAAAGAAGCATCGCGGGCTCGATGCAGGCGAGCGGGAATGCGCTCGTCACCCAAGCACGCGCTATTGTATGCAAATCACAGGTCGCAGGTCGCCATTCGTCCGGCCCTACGGACTCAACCTTTTTTATTTAAACAATCGTCCCATCATTTATTTCTTAGTAACTAAGCAGCACCGCCCGCACATTGAAATATGCAAGCAAAAATCGACTTGGGTTAGTCTGGAATTAGATTAGCTTTGAAGTCATGATTAATCTTAAATATGGAAACTGGGTCAAGTACGATAAAGTGAAAACCAATGCCCGATCGAACTGTTAATAGTTTTACATAAAGTAACTTACGAGTACATGAACGTTTTTAACTTTATTAGGAGGAGGGGGGATTACTAACTTTAAACAGATATGCCAATAACATAGTTTTACTCTTAGTAATTAGGAAACAAGCTTTAACAACTTCTAAAATGAATTTAGCTTAGTTATCGCGTTCGGTTTTTGTTCAAGACAAACGAAAAGGTATCAATATCATCTCAGCATGCATCTAGGCTGTTGGAACGGAACCTCCAACGAGTATGAATGGCCGGACTTTCTGCCGAGTCACGTCGGGAATTCCATTGTGTCTCGAAATTACGCCGAAACACGACAAGCGCAGCGTGTCACGACATTCTGATTGTGAATGAACGGAATGGGTCAGAGATCGACATGTTACAGCCAACATATCGGACGTGTGTCCTCGTTATTTAACCTTTAAAATATTAACAAGTTACATTATTAACGAGGTATAATTTACAGACAAGACAAACCCGAAGCCAATATCATGCTTAACACCGTATGTCTTAAGCTAAGAACTTATTTTTGGATTTTAAATCGGTTTTTTAACGTGTAGATGTTTTTTTCTAGTAATCCATTTGGAACACACCTTAATAATAATTGCTGGTAATTATCATATTTTAATATCATTTGAATATCAAATCATTTCGATTGACCGAAATAAATTATTAAAATAGTAAACTCTATTATACAAGTCACAGCCGCGATTGGAGGTAGAGATAGGGGCCCGTGTAATTAAGTTTGAACCTTTTATATCTGTATATGTATGTCTTAGAAAAAGTTATATAACGATAAAATCTTGTTATTTAATTCGAAACATTATTAACTAATATATTAAGTAATGCTTTATTTTGATCACATATAATTAATAAAGCATAGCTTTTCAGAGTTAAATTGGGACATTTGTTTAGCAAAATGTAATGAATCTTTAAAAAAAATGCCACCCACACACCTCATCCACAACTCTTATGGTAAAACTGCGAAATCATTACACTTAAAAATAAAAACATTTATAAGATGCATTAGTTGAAACCGCAAAATCCAATAAGGGTTTTATAAATATCAAAAACTTTCGGTTTCTTTTGATACCGCAGTGGCGCTGGCGGAGGGCTGCGAGCTAATCCTGAGCGGCTGATAGAACAATATACGGCCAGGACGCGTCCAGAATTTACTGTCCATAATTACAGGGTTGCCTCAGTTAATTGCAGAGCCGCTCGCCCGACCTTCGGTGCCCGCTTTTTTTAGGCTAAATAAAAATTGACTAATATTCATAATAAATAATGAACTCTCCATTCTAAGGACTGGGGATTACGCTGTATAGATTTTAAGTCGATTAATTTAGTCGATTTACGGCTATCGATGTGTGTTTTGGCTCTCCGATGTGATTACGAACACGTTTATTGTAAAATAAAATATCTTATACTTAATACAGTATCTTATATGAATGTTGCCACATATATCCTTTTTTTATTTTACATTACTTAAAAAAAATGTTTTTTGACTAGTATTTTATACATTAACGTTTTTCCGTCCGGTTATCCTTTTTTGTCCATTTATGAGCAATTATTGCAAACAATTAAACAAAATAATTATTATTTAATTAATAAAATTAATGCAGTATTTAGAAATTAAAAAAGATCGGAGTCATTAAAATGACAAATAGTGCCGTTATTATATTCGTTTAGCTGCGGGTAGTTATGTAAATCGAATTAGAGGAGGTAAAAAAGCGGAGAGCTCGTTGCACGCTTGCTGTCGTTGCTGCAGGCTCTCCTTATAATTGCAGGGTTTCACCCGAAAACCTTCAATTATAAAATAATAGCATATGTGGTTCATAGTAATAACAATTATTATCACGCTCGCTTGCCATCATTATGTTTGAAATATGGCCGATGATCTGGTCGGTATGCAAACTTCGGACACTCGCGGATCGCACGTGATCACTTCGAGCTAATTCTATATTGAAGATTGTGTAGTTCTATTTGGCATTCCAATTGTATTCATGTATTTCAATCTTTTTAAAATACTTAAAAAAAACTAGGCTCATTTACGTACTTCACGTCTAAACAACTTTCGCAGCATTAAAACATTCTTACTGTCCTGTAACTGTGTTTGGTTACCAATTTGAAATGGCTTACTAGCTTATTAGTGGTCGACCACAATCCCTACTGCTGCTAAACAATGCGGTTTGAGGTACAAGTTAGTATAATAGTTTGACTCTGAGTTAGGACTAACAGCTTCAAGAAGTCGTCGGTAACATATTTAAGCAGTTAGTCTATTTTTTCTTAATAGGAAGCTCTCAGAAATTGCAATTGTCTTAGCAATGCTCTAATCAGTCAGTTGTTGATGGTGACGTATTGCATAATGCCACTTAACAAATAAACGTATAATTCGTAAAGCTGTACGGGCATTATAATTATATATCGAAATCGCGGAACATTTGATACTTTGTGATAATGCTAAGCTGTAACGCGGCGATTATTCAAATTCCCGATCGAGTAGATACCGCCCCGCCTCTTTGCGGTCGCAATCTTAATAAAGACTTCCTAGATGCATTACTGATTTATTTCATTTCGATGAAACATTGAACACGTGTTAAATTAAACATCTGGCAATTCCCAGAAGGAAAGACGATGACTTCCATTTCGATCACTTATCCATTCTCCTATATTCATACTCTTCGATCACAAATGCTTTTATTATATCTAGAGTTTATCTTACTTCGATTTTAAAGAGAAAATAATGCTCAGTGTCTCACTCAGTCTTTAATTAAGAATCTGTGTATAAATTTCATTATTCTCAGTCTTGACGAGACTAAGCACACGCTCATGTCTTAATATGATATAAATCAAATAGAGAACTAGCTGCATAATATTTATATGTACTTCATGCTAGCTCAGGATTTCTGTTTAATAAGAGATAACGTTTAATTAAAGTTAATCATGGAGCGGTGAAGCGGAGAGATGGGATCGGTGTCGAAGCGTCGAAGGCGGCCTGAAATGAGCTGGAACTCGTTTCATATAATTGAGTTTTGATTATAATTCTAACGTACATTTTAACCTCAACAAGTATAGAAAGCTTGCGGTTGACCACAGATCAGATCTAGAGGTCCTTAGGCGGTTGTATTAAGTATCTTTGCAAAATTCACTGGTTTCTCATTTTATCAATTGCATCGAAATCAGTAAATTGAGCAAAGGCTTGTAATGAAGTTATTGTTGCATCAATACATAAAAGGTTTCGATAAACGTTTTTAATTTTAAGCTTTGTGATTATCCAAACAGGTTCTAATGGGGAAATAATCGTGAAGAAATTGGCCTTTTCAGCCAAAATAATTTTATACGAGAAGGTTTTATTCAAAGTGATGTTTGTCAAATACTTACAGTGTCATTCTTCGCCTTCATTGATATGCTAGTTATAAAGGCAACTGATGTTATTCCACTAGCTTTTTGTTATGCTTGTCGTAGTGTAGTTGGTATTACCTAGGAGTGACATGTCGGGTGCTTTAAGAGGGCAGTACCTCGTCGATAGGGTTCCACCATTATTACGCCGGGAGGCTTGTCGATTAATCATTGCGGTTCTACCGGATAATTCGGCGGTTGATTTAGTGAAAAGCAACATGTTATTATGGGATAAATCTCTATCTAGAAAAGCTAAGAAGGCCTAAGACCGTCTCTGATTTATGAAGCCCCCGGCGACCGCCGACTTGTGCTTGATTTGTGATCGGTGGAACTTTGTTGTTTTCATATTTAGTTGAATTTAATGAATGGCTTTAAAATTATAAGTTTAAGCGTATAATTATTGACCGTAAGACATTTGATTATTGCTTTTAGCGTAGCAAATATTTATGTCGATGATTAGTTAGGTCATTAAATATCTACGTATATACGCTTAGTGTTAAATTTTTATTTATAATGTTTCAAATGTTTATAATTTAAAAAATCTAAGGTGAGGCATATCCGATAAAGGTATCTTGCCCTTTGGTGTGGGCTTGGTCGTATTACTCGCAAGTAGATTAATATCTTGATTTACTGCCGCTATCCACTCTTTGATTTTTACAATTTTGTTCCTTGATAATAAATGTAAATTAAAATTTGTAAAAAACGCTACATGTGAGTCAAAACGATAGTGACTGTGACAATATTCCTAGATGCGGTTTTATGACTATTATTTTATCGAAAGCAAGTGGAATTAGATCTTAAAGGAATGAGAATAATATATTTTTGAAAGCTACAAAGTCACCATATCAATAGGTCATTATAGAGATTATCTACGATAATTTCTGATTTTAGATAAAGAATGAATAAAGTTTTGTGAATTGATTTGTGCAGGGATTTATAAAAGATTATGGTAATAATTAATAAATCTATTGCTGGGCTATCTCGAAGTATTTAGAGGCGTAGACCGATGCGGAAAATTAATGAAGTCTTCCGCGGAGTGTTTCGCAGTTTAATGGCCGCTATTAATTTTATCTCAACAGCGGGCCATCTCCGACGACGCGTTCACAGACTACGCAAAATAAATTCATGTTTTTAATTATTACTAAAATCGACGGTTTTCTGCATAACAATATTTTAGATATATAACAAATGTAATTTCCATTAAATAAATTAATAATGTTAAAGCAGAAAGAAGGAAAGTAAATTATATCTATTAGAATAAAACATACTGCAGTCAAGCCAAACTATACGTTATATTGTAAAATGTTCAAAGATTTTTCTTTCAGTTCAATGCTTAAGCTCAAAGTAAGTAGTATTCAATAAAACAGTATGCATCGTAAAACGAAGAGGGGTCCGACCTGCGTTCATCACAAAAACTTGGAGTGGGTGCCACTACGAGTCCACAAAAGCTCGACAAAAGCTCGTAAATGCCTCTTGACTATTACGTAGTTATTGTTACAAGGTGGAAATACCATTATTACGTCCGCCGCTGCTTTATTTTGTTGTTTGCAGTTTGCCTGCGCCATGCACGCGGCTGTTGGCCATATATATCAGTTGTTCATTGCCTCTCTGTATGAAGTATGTTTTCGTTTATGAAGTCATAAATCTCTTGCACATATGTCAATGAACATATGAGAATAAACATGCTTTTAACATACTCTTTAAATAATTGAATAGCAATAGTATGTTTTAATATTCCGGAATATATGAACCGCACAAATTTTTTGCTCTCCAAAAGCATTTTGCACATTTAATTTTAACCATCTATTATAATCCATTTAACTGTCATATACGAAAATGTTATCCCACGGTTATGAATATTCCATACAAACAGGAGTTCGATAAAACTAACCACAAAATTGTATATTATATTCATCATAAAAAATCGCGAGAAAGTGGTTCAATTCTCATCTCAAGTACTCAAAGATATGCATTCACAAGTATTTGAACATTTCAAAACAAAATCTCCTTTTCGTCTTTAATCCTATTATAAAAGTAAACATTGTAGAGATCTGTACGTCAAGTGAACATCTCTATAGGGCATTGTGCAGTCACTTGCTCGGTTCCTAGTCGGACGGAAGCTTTCAAAATGCACACCTTTATTCCGGGATTAAGTGAATTTTGCATAGGAAGCGGTCGTCGAATGTCCCTCAACGTTGAATGGCTATTGAAATATTTGAATAGGATTTATCTGAGTGCAACAATGACGTATCGGATAAGAATCACACGTGTAGCGAATGTTGGATAATGTGTACGCGAAAGATTATCTCTGGTCCGATAAACCGAATATGAGCATTTATTTGTACTTGCAAATGTGCAATTGTCAATATAGTATGAATTAGTTTTTTTTGCGTTTAAAATCATTGACATATCATTGAATGGGTGTATTTATTGAGACATCAAATATTAACATTTTGTCGAAAAAATTATATAGCGTTTACTTTCAATATGAATTTCTAATTTCAAACCTATTCTAAAGGTTTAAAACAAGATAATTGTAGCATTGCTACATTTTAGCAGTTACATTATTTTCGTCGTAAACATTTTAAACGTAGCTATTTCACATTTATTACAAAATTTACTACACTTCCACAGTTATTTTATCAAAAGTTTTGTACGTAACTGTACAAAGCATTCAATCTAGTACAGTCATAACTGTCATCCAAGTCGTCTGCAGCGGAAGTAGGTGTAAGATTGCAACCGGATTTCATCACACCCCTTCCATTGCTTACAAAGTGCTCCCAATGTATTGTACAATGAACAGCGATACTAGAAAGCATATTCGTACACCTTGTTGCATCTATCTAATAAATACGAATTTTAACTTAAAAAAGTAATCTAAAACTATTTGAAACTCTTTTTTACAAATTATATTTGCAGCTGAAACTATTGTAATCATGTTTGTAGCTTTTTCTTGCAATACAATACTATTGTAAAAAACTTCATTCAAAGTAACGTATTATTAAGTTGGTAGTTATGTTCTTTGTGTTTGTAACTCGATACGCGACCGCTGCGTGGCGCTGCTGTACTGGGCGGCGCTGGGCGGGTTGAGGGCGGGCGGCGACAGATGTGCACGCGCCGCTCGCACGCCTTATTATTCAACGTTTACAATTATAGAAAATAGTTTAGGGAAAAACTGTGATTGCAGTTAAAAAATAGATATACTGTTTTTTAACATGTTCGAACAAGTATACTAAATAAAAAATATTTCTGTAATACGCACCGGTGTTTATCATCGATCAATTTCCTGTTATTGCAAGATCCTGCATTATTATGCCGAGAATAACTACCGTATGTTCTATTTATGATAATAAGGCAATGTTTAACTAGGATAATATCTCATTATATGTAGATGTGAGCAGATGGCAGGATGCGCTTTGCACTCTTTAATAAATTTCATAAATATTTAATGAGGCTGAAACGATTTCGCAAAAACTGGTTTTTAGTAATAATGTCAACATCATTATGTAGCTTACGTCTTTTATAGAAAACTGCAGTTAAACGGTATAGTCCAAAGTTATTATTTATAATGTTCTTAGTCCTGTTAACTATTTATGTGTGAGGGACTTGGACCAACTAGATTGATCACAACATAGTGACTAGTTACGCGACTAACTTATTTTTCTTAAGTTACATTCTTATTAAAAGCTGAGACACTGAAACACCCCTAAGCATCAAAACTGAAGTAAATATAAAAGAAAGTAATTCAAAATAAATAAAAATCTACTATGTTAGACTAATTACATTCAGAGACTTTAAAATGCTAGGAGGGGTACTTTTCGCGTGGACCTAAACTATAAAATTACACTAATTATCAGCTTAAGTGACTATAAAATGTCTTGAGGTATGAAAGTATTTTTTACAACGTTAAAGATCGTTGAAGTTTTCACATAATAATGAAGTATATGGGTCTTTTAACACAAAACGCTATTGAAATAGTAAAAATAACAGAACAACACTGAGTTATGAAGGGAGCGCCGCGGGAGCGTCGCGGCGCAGTATTACAATGATTACGTGCGCACGCGCCGCGCCCACGCCCGCACTAATCACTGACATTTGCACATGTTATTCTATATTCCATACAAAACATTACTTATGTAGCTACGACTAATGGTACAATACCCCTGAACATATAAGCCGAAAAAAAAATGGTAAGAATCAAACAATCGGATATGAATAGTTAAGGTTGGAATCGATATAAGCGATATAATTAATATAAATTCAAGTATTTGAAAATTAAAACTAGACAGATAGTTTTGTTCTATTTTTTAACAAAGTTATATCATCGTGAATAGTTGACGACGTCTCTATTTAAATTTTTATACCATTGTATATAAAATAATCCATCCAGCCAGCCAACCATATCTTCCAAAAAAAAAATAAAGTAAAAAACACGTTATCTATAAATTGTGTGAACATCTGTTAGTGTATCACGTGATCATATTTCGCGTGATATCAATAGTGTAAAAGGAAAGTGCATCCTGTTATATGAGTGGTATCCGCCCCCGCACAGATTGTATACGTAAAAAATGGACCAATTTTTATAATAGTCGCCGGGGTAACGATCACAATGTACTTTATTACAAACCGGAAACATTTAAAACCATTGCGGGATGAAAATGTTCGTGACTGTACTTCCAAAAGGTTACATTTGTGCGTTTTAATTTAATATGAAACCGTTTTTTATGAATGTCAATTAAGCTATACATATTCTTTAAATGAATGTGCCACTTTAGATGCTGTAGGAAAGTTGTATCAAACCGTTCTACAACTGCTGTGACTTTGTAACAATATAAGAGTTCATTGAACATTGCTCCAAATCTAATTTTACCAGTAAAAGCTATCTAGTATCCTATGAAATACAAATTTATTTCCCAACACATTAGCTTTTAAAGGTTTCATTACAAGTGAATTAAGTGCGTTTTCGATGTACATTAGTATTTGCGTGCGCGATAAAGGTTCCGCCCTAAGCGGCCGCCCTAAGTTCGCGCCGCCCAAAGTAAACAAACCACGCATCGGTCCGCGCACCACGCACTCACCACCATACCAGAGCGAGAGAGACGGTGCGTGTGTGAGTGGGATAGCGACCGCGGCCCGCGAGGCCCCGAACCTGGCAATTAGTAGGCGAGATTCGTTCGCCGCATCGATTCGTTACGAGATAATTGCTCCGTGGATTTTTTACAAATGATATAAAATATTGTCGCGTGTGATCGAGTGAAGGTAGAGTGAGGCTCTGTCGTATTGGAATTCATGGGCCATGAACTGCGCGTACTACCAGCAGCCAGGGGGCCCGCACCCCGCACCACACAATGCCAACAATAATTACTTCAATGAGGTAATTATACTAATATATCTAAACAAAATTAAGACAATTATAATTTAAAAATGTTTTTAATGTCTAAAATCAAAGTTAATATCCCTTTCGAAACAGTAGTTCGTATATGTTCCTAAGAGCTTCCTACTGAATGTACCGCTTTAATGAATCGTTAATAATTAAAAACATATGAAAATCAACATTATTACTTTGACCTTTTCTTAGCAACATTAATATTTAAGATGAAAAAGTTCAAAATTAATTTAACTCGAAACTCTTGTCTGATTTTCTAATAAGAAATTTAAGTCCGCATGAGAAAAACCGCTACATCAATTTTGCTAATATTCTATTGATGTTATTCAAATAATTAACACGTTTAAATGTATAATTTATTTCTTGTAACATTTTGAACTTAGCATAAATAGCATTATCAAAAGAGTCACTGTTTAAAATTATCCTGAAAAGAATTCTCTAAACTGTTTTTACATTATTTGAAAATATTAATTTTAATATTTAAATTGAAAATTTGAAATGGTAGTAATTTTTAACAGTTACAATATCAGTTAAAACTAATTCTGTTCTGGTATTTTTAAAACCTATATAATAATGAAATATACTAAAGCGTACCACAGAAACACATAATTAAATTTCACATAGTAAAATTTCTATTATTCCTTTCACAAATTAGGGATCTCAAACATTTCACATCTCCACGACGTTAATAATTGTACAAAAGGCACTCGACAAAAATAATCAAACAAAGCACACCTCGGGCTTACACAAAGGTGTAATGGGAATAAAAATATCTAATTGGTGTGATTAGGTATGATTACAACGCACAAACACCTCCCGGGGTCCACTCACGTCGTCTGTTCCCTTTCCTTTGTACTTATTCTTGCTTTGTCGTTATTCAGTTGCAAATAATCGAAATGATTGAATTATTTGTGTAATGGAAACTGCATTGGCTTATTAATTTTGTGTATTATTGAAAATGTTTCTTTTTTTTTGAAGGGGTGTTTTACAAAGTTTTAAGTTTTACAAAATTAAGGTATTAATAATTTTGCCTTTACGTGGAAATATTCTTAAGTATGAACTAATTTACTTGAATGTTTTATGTTATATCTTCAAGTGTGGCCGCGATAACTTAATATATCTTTTACTTGCAAGTATGTGCGATATAACTAAAATGTCTTTTACTCATAAAATATAATTGATAATATCAATGACAAAATTAACCAAGATTTCAGTATTTTTTGGATTGGACAATTGGAGGAACATTTACTTGTCAATAGAAATTCACACCTACTGGAAATCTCTATTTCTCAAGTCTCGGAAAAAAATCATATATGAATTCGCTGCTCTCGCGCAATGCTTTAGCGGTTTTTGAATCTTCAAAATTTTATAGTGTTGTCCAATAATACTGAATTTAAATGTTAAAATACTTAATCATACTAATACTAACATTATAAATGTGAAAGTTTAGATGGATGGATGGATAGATGTCTGTTAGAGTTTGTAGGCTAAACGGCTGAACGGATTTTGATGAAATTTTGTGTAGATGTAGAGGATAGCCTGGAAGAACACATAGGCCACTTACTTTTGTTTATTTTATATTTCACGCAGACTTAGCCGCGGGCGAAAGCTATAGCATAATATGTGTGTGTAATCGTACACTTGGTTTTAACAATAAATAGTATAGCTATGAAAGTAATGACTAATCGCCAGACAGTGCATTTCGAAGGCGCCTTTATATTACAGTTGCTTTAGTTTGTTTTACTGATAGAAATCATAAACGGTAAGTAGTGGTAGTTATTGACTGAATCTATAATTATTATAATGCGGTCTTAAAACATATTTTTTGGCTGACAAGATACGAGTCATCGTAATTAAATACAATCCTTTTAAACTATGTTGGACAGCGAACAGTCGAATGCGCTACATTGAAGGGCAATTACTCTCTATTAGAACTGCTATTAAGTGTTGCATAATGTACAATATCTATTAACGCGTTATAGATATGTCTTCTTTGTTGCACAATGTTTAAGCAACAATTCTAGTGCTCTTTGTGTAATCTTACTTAATATTTTAATGCGAAAGTTCAAAATGGATGAATTATTAGAGTTTGTAGCCTAATCAGCTAAAAGGATATCAATGAAATTTCGCATAGATGTACATGATAGTCTGGACTAACACACAGGCTTCTTTCTTGTTTTTTTATTACAACGCGGACGGAGTCGCGGGCGAAAAGTAGTAATTTCAATGTAATACTTTCAGACTTTACAGTGGAGATTTATTTGATTGAGAGCTAAGTTTTCCACGAGTAAGGTATTTATCAACATAACTTAAATGAGGATTTTTTTTAAATTTCAATTTGTAGTTTTTTAAAATCGGAATCAACATAAACTCATCAGAGAAATTCCATTTTCATTTACGAGTTTGTTTTGAGTAGCAAAAACATTGAAAATGGATGTAACTTAATTTAGTCAGCGCAGCGTAGATGGCTAGAGCTATCGTGGAGTGGGTTGCGGGTAGGGACGCGGGGCCACTCCAGGCCTCGCTATTACTGGCTCCATAATTAGAGGGCCGGAGCCGCGGCGCCGAAACCGGCCCCACGAACGAATCTCCCGCCATAATTAAAAACGCTCCAAATTAAATTCGCTCGTGTGTACACGCCGACTTATGATATTAACTTTTTAGGGACTTTCTAATTAGTTTTAGTTTTTATATGTGTAGGACGGATAGGCGATGGGCGTGGGCTCGCTCGCTTAACGAACTTTCGATTGCATTATACGCGAATTAGTCTCCTGTACGTATTGTTTATAAAACTGAATAAACAGCAAACAGAATGATTGATATCTATTTTTTATTGTTAAAACAATTGATAAATGATCTTTGAATCGTTTAAATGCTTGTCAATCGCTAAAAATAGTACCTACTTTAAAAAAAAAAGGTTTAATCCGACTGAACGTGATTTTTTTTAAATCTTAGATGTTAAAACCTCGAAGTAATTCCGAAGTAATCGTTTATTCGTGTCTAAAAAACATATCTCCTCTAAAAAATTAAAGCAAACTGTCTTTTGTTTTAGGTTAGTATCGAATCTGCGGACCACAAGGACATGAAGATTTTAGTAAGTACTAAATGTCACATTGATTTATTTTAATACTTACTAATTTTCTTAGTCTTGATAACATTGTTTAAATGAACTCCTGCTCCCTTGTTTTTGCTTCTTCTAAATATATACATATGTATAATGTATCTATCTGTAATTCCATTAAAAAACGACTTACAATTCAATATTTTTTAGGAATAAACATAGTCTTTGTAAATATTTTAAAATTACATTTCATTACATTTACATTTGTATAGAAAGTGTGAACAATGAATGTGGATGGCTACAAAGGTAGAGGAAGGCCGAAGAAAGTATCGATGGATTGTGTGAAGAAGGATATGCTTAAGGAAGGAGTGATTTCAGATATGACGGCTGATAGAGATGTATGGAAGAGCAGCACATACTGTGCCGACCCTCCGTAACGGATAAGGAAAAGTGGATGATGATACCTATGTATTTTGAACAATCTTATAAACATTTCCAAAAATTTTCCTGTAGTTCATGAATTTTTTACATAACAAAAAACCCTTTTTCTTCCTAATATCAGCATCTATTTATAGATTTATAGATAACACAGTTCGTTCAATCCACTTGAATAACCAACGAACTTAACAATTGTTTTCTTCTTCTATAAAAGACAATACTTCAATTTCGCATTAAAAGAGTAACGGTTGATATCATCATAGTCATTCCATTTCCTTGATATCAGTAACTTAGATTTCTTAATAGTTATTCGCGTAGCTGCATAATAGAAGCAATTCGCAGCACCAAGCGATGCGATCTTCAAGCACGAAGTGAGGAAATTATATCGGAACGAATGTCGAATGACGAAATCGGTAATTTATTTTGATTTGTCGTCGTATCGGCGCTGTGAAATGGCCATTGTGCGCGCGAGAGGCGAGGGCAATGCATTCGATACGGTTTGGGCGATTGCATGAGCGAGCCCCACACCCACGGACTGTTTCAAGTAATCGACGGCCTACGTACTAGATTTATGTACTCCTAGTACTTACACTCCTACGAACAGAAATTTTGTAATCTACAAAACAACAGACGTATAGTTAGATTTTTAAAATTTAGTACTTTGCACATACTCAAATTCCAAAGATCAAGAATTCATAACTCACATGAATACAGTTTTTTGCCATTTAACTCATTGGACTATCATGACTAGAGTTGAATCGTTTACAATGCATAATGGTTTCCATGTAGAATGGTTTGCACAATGCGCATTGAGCGCTGTCGGCGAGTGACGCCGCGGGCCGTCGCTAGTCTGCGTGCGGTCGAAATATTGTGATACAGTTTATAGATATAAACACGATACAGTCAAATGGACAATACGTATTAGAAATATCTATTATCAAAGCGTGACTGCTGAATGTATTTTGTGTGCAAATTCAATAATAAAAGATCCTGGTAGCTATTAATAGCATGAAAAACGCGTTTATATTACGAAGTATGATTTTAAAAATTAAAACTATCTAAATAGAGTCCATTGATTAGAATTCTTTCGTATTTTATTTTACATGATGTCACAAAACTGAGCGTAAATTCATAACCGCTATTCTCAAAATCGTTACGAACACACTTGAAGTGGTCTCGCAAAGCCAACAGAGGGCGGTAAGAGCCTGTGAAGTGACTATTAACTTTTGCCACCTACGTCACAAATTACGTCAATTTCATCGTATTCTGTTACTGATACTTGGGATCTCCATCAGTTTATAATCGATCTAACCATATTAAAAAATGATCAGGGAACTCGAAAGCTTTAATTAGGTTTCGATGATGTTACCAGGAATTTTGAATATAGAATTTTTTTTAATAATACTCGACGTAAGAGAAATCTTCATTAGTAAAGAGTGACTTTAGTGACTCAACTCATGAGTGAGTGGACTTGAGTAACTGAACGAGTAAATGTCGGTAAACCGCTTCGGAGCCGTTTGACTCGAGCCGTGTGATATGTGCCGGCGCCGCTCACTTCCGCCTATTTCCGGCCGCCGTGAGCCGTCGCCGGTCAAACTGATCTAATTGTGCTACCCCAGATAACAGATTTACCTTGATATTGCTTTACTGAGGCAACAAACTATGAATAGCAAAGCAAAGTTATCTAGAAACTTCTTGTGAAATACACATGAATGAATGATATTTAAACATAAACGCCCTGTTTTTTTATAAACTCTAGTAATTTTATCCTTGTTCTTTCTTTGCTTTATCGAATTCATTAGTAAATTGATAAAAAGATACTAGAATTAGGAATTGTTTTTCATATTCAAATGAACATTAGTTAGATTAATTTTGTTTTAATGTTGTAAACAAGTAGGTACCTACATTGGTCCCGGTCTATTTCTCCCAACATGAAAAACATCGCTGCACGAAATTTCCTCGTAATTTGATTTCTGGCGCGAGACGCCCTCTCACACCGTAATTTTGCATCTCAGCGTGAGTTTCGTGCCCAAATTAAAATGTTTATTGCGTTAAGCCGAGTTCGCACGGTCGCATATGAGCCCGGAGCGTTTTATTTCGTTATCCCGGACACGCCCAGCCCCTCCCGCGACCCTCAGCGTTCTCCCCGCAGCCCTCACCTAGCAACGATTTCACTACATCACTAACTCGATGGCACCCCTGTCTAATGCCGCTATACCCTGCGACTGTCATTTCCGTGGCTACAAATAATTTTACACCCTGACACCGAAGTTATAGAGCTCATTATTGAATGATGCTTCTGATGACGCTCGAAGCAGTGACATGCGTGTCATAAAACTATTAGCCGCTTAAGCTATTCTTAAAGCGACGACGTTTCTCTTAGAAATATTTAGCGGTGGCTCTGCGGGCGCGGGGTCTCTGGGGTGCGGCGCCTTCATATTTTTTTCGCTCGATGTTTTATACCTTTATGGTGTTTTTATGTGCCATTACGAATTATTTGGTCGTGTTTATTAGACCTTTTCGGGGGTTATACTTCATTAT
>NW_013527915.1:576424-581999 GCF_000836215.1 Papilio polytes
TAGGATAATTCCGTTTCGGCAGCTGCTCGCGTTTGTACGTTAACGCACTTGACATCGGTGTGAGGTAATTACTGTAATTATTGTGCTTGTTAAGCTTACTAGTTATATGAGATAAGGTCATTGCCCTTATCAGCTACAAAGATCAACACATCTATACGTTTTCTATTGATTTTATCTATGGTTAAAGAATACATTATATGGTTTATGTTAAAAGTACAATTTTTGTATGACATTCTACAGAAAGAGTAGAAAATATGTAGGTGGCTTCTATCATTCTAGGTATAGTTGCTGTTAAGTTAGTAGAGCATAAAATTGTTATTTAATATAATGCACTATTTTCACATCTTAAAAATTAATCGTAGATTATTATCCATAACTTAACCATATAGAGGGTCGGCACAGTATGTATTCCTCTTCCATACATTTAAATCAGTCATTATATCTGGATTCACTCTTTTACGTGTTTCCGCTCACATCCATCTATTCTTTCTTATCCAAGTTTAATCCTAATACTTTCTAGCTTATGTGATCTTCTCTCCGGATAACATGTTCTTACTTAAAAGAACATGCATCAAATTGATTAAAAAGAGTAACATAAATTATTCTGTTACAGAATTATCTCAAGTCAACTAGAGTATACTACTGTTAAGTGCTGACAGTTTAATATTAATAAAAAAGTCATTAAACCATATGGTTCTGTGTTACAAACATATAATTTACCATCTACGTTAAGATTCGCAGTCGAAATGTAACATTATTTATTAATTAGACATACTGTTATTATCTGTTTTCAACCTGCCATTATGAGATCACACTATCAAATTAGACGTAATTTATTTTAACGTATAATGTGATACAGTAATGTCTAAATTATTCAATTTCAATTATGAGTACTCCCGAATTTCTATGAAAATATATAGCTGTCTCAGTTTTGTTTAAGAAAACGAGAAGGACGACTATATCTTTTTGTATACGATGTACAGAAGAGTTGAACTCATCGCTAACCAACATTTTACTTTATGGATACTTAGCCATATTTATGATTCAGTTAAACTTCTGCGGTTTTACTGGACTATGAAATCATTTAACTGTTTGCTGTAACTGTTAGTAGTTATTTTACAAGGGTCTATGGTTTTAACAGCTTTAATTTTTATTGCTAAAGTTAAGTAAAGATTAAATCATACTAATATTATAAACGCGAAAGTTTATATGGATGGATGTTTGTTAGAGTTTGTAGTCTAAACGGCTAAACCGATTTCAATGAAATTTGGTATGGATATAGAGAATAGTCTGGAAGAATACAAAGACTACTTAGTTTTGTTTTTTTTTAATTACACACGGTGGGAGTCGCGGGTGAAAGCTAGTATTAGATAAATGGAACGATAACTATAGCGTTTTTTTTTTATAACATAAGATGGCAAATGAGCAAGCGGCCAACCGAATCCACCAAAATGGCGAAGCGACCGCTGCCCATAGAAATCTGCAATTGCAGATGCGTCGCCTACCCTTATCAGACGGAGGAGGAGACACACATAAAGAGGATATTTCCTCTTTCTATGCATCTCCTCCATCGTCAAATCCACTTCCCCTTTCCATCCTCTCATAAGAAAAGGCTGGTAAAAAGAAAGGGACTTAAATTAGGCCTCCGGCACCACACTCATCAGACGAAACACGGCATTGGTTCCATTTCACGCCTGTCTTCTGTGTGGTAGTGGTATTACACCGGGCGTGCCAGCCCATTCGTGCTAAGATGTTAAAGCGGGCACTACCACTGTTAAAAGCGTAATTTTACTGATTTAATTAAATAATATTCGCTTTATTTGAGTCGTTAAAAAGCTATATGTATAATTTAAAATATACATTGACATTATTGGGTTTAATTTTTATATGTTTTTGCACGCGTTGTCTTATTAATAATGATGACAGACTGACTAACAATGTCAATTGACATATATACCGCGGTCAAATTATTTGATACACGGCATTCATAAGACTCTTGGCTATTATTTGCTGAGATATTAAAACATTGACGAATTAAACGTCTTGACCTCAGTGTGTGTTATATCCAAGCATGTCTCTTAATTTACGAGTTTAACATTTTCTTTAAAGAAAAAGACACGTTCAACATTTTCTTTCTGGAATTGTTACATAACATTATTCTGATGGCGTCTGAGTGTTGCTTCTTGCTTACAAATGTAGGTAGCTGAAACCCAAAAAGAAATGTAAAATCGACATCTCGCATTCAAAGCTATAAAGTCGTATTTGTCGAAGCGTAACGGTATCCGAGAACCGTCGCGTCCTCTAAGTGAAGCGGCAATTTGAAACATGAAAGAAAAAAGTTTATGCAAATCGTTGGGGAATAAAATGGAGTCGAGTGAGGCGCGTGCGATCGATACGCCCGCCCCGTGACCTTGGGGGCGGGGAGTGCGGGTGGGAGGGGCCGGCCCCGCCCACCGCGGGCCCCGCCCCTGCACCCCCGCCACCCTCGCGTCACCCCGCGTCCCCCGGCGGCTCAGCGCGCCGCTGTCAGACAAACGATACGCGCGTGGAGGCGCGCCGATGTGCGGAGTGCAGTGTTCTATGTCCGTGTGCAGGCGACATGATCACCGATATGTACGCGCCCTTCTCGGCGCCGGGGACCAAACCTATCGTGAGTTTTACCGTATTTTTTTTAAAGCAATTTAAAAAACTTCATTCTAACATGGTACACAAGACTTTTGGTAACAATCAGCTGAAAGTAATATATTTGTTTTAATAGTATTGGTCTTTTTAAGGTTTACTTATTTATATTTTTGTAGCCAAATTGATGTACCAAACTAAAGAAATTGTTAAACATCAATCAATGCAAAGCTTATAAAAGAGAAGGTAACACGGTGTTTTTACTGTAAGCTTAAAAATACTATTATTTCCTATTAGAAAATTGCTTTCTCTAAGTGTCGCGTTGTTATTCTTTTTATTGCTATAACTTAAATCTGTTAGTCATAAAAGACCATTAGTCATATAAGGTCCAATTGTTTGAAGGCTAAGTTAAATGAAAATTAACTAAAAGTAACATAGGCCTTTTTAAGTTAAATTTCATCCAAAATGCTTTACTATTTTAAAAGCTTATGGTAAAGATTGCGTTTATGTAATTTGAATGGAGTTTTTGCTAGGGTTCAATGTTAAGTAATTATATTAGAAACAATATTATTTGAAACATTGTAATAAATAACAAAGAAGGCTTTGATGTTAGTTTTTATTGTAAAGTTTGCGTGTTTCGTACGTCGAGTGGCAGCCGAACGCCGTCGGCGACGCGCCTTGCGTGCAACGCGCTGGATCAACGTGCTTTTCAAAAAATTTAATGGAACACAGATTATAAATATTTAAAAAAAAAAACGGTACTTAAACATATGGTAAAATGACCCAATTTTTATTGAGTTTACAAGAGATGTCAGTCGATACTTGGATTACAAATGTCAAGGCAATAAAGTTACATTCGATAATAGCTTTTAGCAACACGCATTTTTTTATCTCCAGTTTAAATTAAAATCGAAAAAACAGCACTGTAACCTATAGATAAATTATTTTTAAAAAATCTAAATAAACGGTGTATTTCTTATTTAAATATATATCATTTTTCGTCTTGTTGTTCTAAAATCATTGACAAAATTGTTCATTCAATCAAACGCCTCGTTATTCACACCGGCAAAAAGCTCCCGAACTCTATTCCCATATCCCTTGCAGCCGATTGTTCTCCCCACCCTATCCATCATCCCCGCCAAAATATTTGTCATCGCAAACAAATTCAGGATGTACGAACAAATCACTCTCAACACCCGTCACACACTTCGATTGAATTTACCAAATAAAATTGAAACAGATAACAATGAGGTATTGTTCTATATTACGAGAATATTTTTTATTCAACATAACGCCAGCTTATTTGATCATTCTTTTTACAAATTGAACAATAGACAGATACAACTTATGATCGCCTTCGATATCGATCTATCGCTTCAATACGACGGCACATCACTAGCTATGTAATAATAGATTAATCTTGTATCTCTAATAGATTCATAATTTCAAGTACCAAAACATAATCGAAATGCATTGTTTTCGTCGTATTTTTGTGTAATGAAATTTGTAAAAGAATAAACTTGAAAAATTACATAATTAGCTAATATCTTGTAACAAAAACATTGAAGCTTGTACAAAATTCAAATATTAGAGTCAAGACTTGCATTGACACTTACAAGAACGTTATATGAAAGTTACTTCCAAACATATGTCACTCTAAGCAACATTTCGCCATCAAAGCAACACATTCAATGCTTCGGAACAACACGTCATTTTTTTTTGAAACAGGTAGCGACCTGACAGCAGTCAGCCATGAACAGTGTGAATGTATAAACTAGGAATTTCAATGAAGTAGTTTGATAAGAATCGTAACGCTTATGTACACCTAGTGTTTGTTTTTATAAAATTTTCAGAATGACGAGCGATTTGTAGAATTAATTCCGAAAGCAGATCATAGACACGGTAACGATATTCAATTGTGGGCGTGCGTATGTCGGAGATAATGAAATAACAATCGCGTAACAATAGAAACACCATCCTTAGTTGACCGCCATCCTAAATGATAACTGCACAACACAATCTAATCTGATTGCAAACATCATCTGATTGCAGTCATCAATCATTCGTCTCGTTGCTTTGAGATCTATCTACTCGATGCACATTCAGCCAGTACTAAAAAATATTAATGGCCAGTTACTTTAATCGTTCTAAAAGTTTTAATAATTTCACCCTATTAAAGTTATTTGATGCCAAAAGTAAAAGTCTATTAAAACATTTTAGATCTATATTCTCATGGTTAATTATTGAACTAAGACTAAGCAGTAAAATTAGAGATATATTTTATCCGATCAAATTGGTGATAACCAAACATCTTCAAATTTCATAATACAGAATTACACTAAAAGTCATCGATATCCAGCATTGGGACGTCAATCAGGAACAAGTCGCGTTTTCACCTCGACTCGATACATCGCATCCATTATGCGTGTCTAATAGATTTTTTCGTCGCTGGCCCATTCACTACGCGCAGCGTGAAGCCCCCTCAATGGCCATTGTGGCATTGAGCCGAACCGACATCGACCGACCGACAAACTTTTATTTGTAATGCCCCTAAATGGCTGTTATAAGGATTAAGGTGCCCGTTGCTTTGTCATCATCCCGTGTCGAAGTCTACAAATTTCGCCATCCAGGGAAGACGGGACGCCTCGTTGGCTTAAAGCTTCACAATGCTCTTATTGAGATCTGTCAATTTTGATACGCTTGTTTTTTCATACTTAAAGCTTATAACGGCTCTTAACACTTTAAGTACGGATTAGGGTATAGTGTTTGGCGAAGTTGGAGTGCATTTGTAAACGCATTTAGCCTGATACTATTAGCTGGGATCGATGTGAGCAAAAAGTTGCGTTAATATTTTATTTGTTAAACTACGGTTTATGCGGAAGGTAGTATCGTGTGTACGTTACATGCATGTTAACATTCATTTAATGTATGAAGAGGGGTAAATCATAGCTGAAGA
>NW_013527915.1:582094-603658 GCF_000836215.1 Papilio polytes
ACCGGTAGCGACGGGTGCCGCCATAATTCTTTTTTATCGCCTCGCCGCGTCGTGTTTAACCCGTTCATTGACAAAAGGTATTTAAATTAAGCTGTCGTTCCAAATGATATTTACTGCGCAAACGCAACGACACACCAAATACCATTAAATGCCGTTTGCGTTAATCCTTAAATATTTTTAGAACTTGAATTCGATTTCAACATATCTTTTCAACACTTCTTGCTGATACTGATGAGGTTTGTGTACTTTTGTCAAAGTAACCTAAATATTCTTAGTTTTCACTCAACAATATTTTTCAACAACTTTCATTTGTTGCTTATCACAAGTTTTTACATTTGACAATAGGTATTTTAAGTGATTTGGAATCCAAACTAGTAGTCTACTTAACAAATCAAGTTTTAGAAAACATTGTAGGATATATAATTTAACAAAACAAAGACTAATTCAGTCACATGTTCATTAGACGTTTTCCGTCGCGTTATTTATGTGGGCGTCCGTCAGCGGCGCGTCTGCGCGTGCGACAAATTTAACAATGCCGGCCGCATACTCTGTGCCATACCAAACACAGATTAAAAATCGACAACAAACCGTTAATTATTTGCGAATCTGTCACGTTGAGTTTTCAGAGATTTATAGCTGATAATTGTTTTATGTTTCGCTTATTTAGCGCGTTGATTAATGTTCAGTCACTCCGTAAAATAACATGCGTAGAATTCAAGACGTATTTGAATTCCTATACAAATTTTAACTAAAAATATTTGAATGACGTGTAGTGAGTTAAACAAGTAAATATAATTTTTATCATTGAGATTCTTACTAATAACAATTAATTATTTCTAGACCCCGACGTCCTCAAATCTAAAAAGTGGAAAAAGCCTTTCAAAATGCATTTAATCTACCAACCGCTAGAAAGAAAAAGAAGTACATTGCACTTCCGATGAAAGTGTAATTATTAAAATTAGTCAAATTATGTAGTTGTTATTTAAAAGTAAAAACAGGGTAACATGGCCCTAATTATTTACATAGCAGCCGCCGTACTTGTTGCATACGTCACTACGTCATAATTACGTCCGCCATTACCGTCCGTTGCACTGCGCCGGCAACACGACAGCCCTAATACCACAAAGTGAACAGTTCCCGCCACCGGTGGAAAACACCTTAACACTTGCTAGCTATTTAATTCTCACCCAAGAAATTAATATCGTATTATCCTGACATTCACTTATCACAGTTTTCACTTTATGAACATCTCTTTAGGCCACTTTCTATGTCTCTTACACTTTTTCACACTTAACACACTTTTTCAGCCAAATATGGATTTTCCTATTACATCTACACATTTTATGTATTCATTGCTTGGAATCACAAATATAATGTTGTTTAAGGCTACACTTCGTATTCTACTCATTGACTTCTTTCTCAATTATTTGTCCAGCATGTCCTGAAACAAGTTTGTTTTAATTCATTTTATTTTCATCAAGGCTTGTACCATACTTTTCAATACGAACTGGTATTCTTGTGCAACAATGACAGACTTATTCATAAAAAATTCAAACAATACCGTTTTCTGCTTATTGTACCTCTATATCTATGCCTAAATTCGTCGAGATCCGTTCAACAATTAGGCTACAAACATCACTGCGTATAAAATGTAGTAGTGTCATCTATTTTCAATTACCACGGAAGACCAACACAAATGATCAGTGGTTTTAATTAAATAAATAAATAAACTCTAACAAGCATCCATCCATCAAAACATTCTCATTGTTAATATTATTAAGATTTATGATTCTCTTCTAATGTTTCATAAAACATGCATAAATTTATGATAATAAGTAAATCTTCGAAATTTATGTAATTACTGTAACGATTCTAGGTTCATTAATTTTACTATCATGCTGACAGATAAGTGATATTATCACTTGAATTAAATAAAGAATATCATTTGCTCTATCAAGTTAGATTCAATACTATTTTGTAAAGATATGTTGGAGTTGTGATTCTGTGAAATAATCATACATCATGTGTAAATCATCTCAGACCGGAACTCATTTTTATTTGATTTTAAAATTTACTCATCACCCACAATCAGTCAGGATGACTCTCGAAGGATCTTTGTGTCGGTCCCTTTGATCTCACCGCTCTATCAATAAAGGTCGCGCTTTGCTCTCACATCTCAAAGAAACTAATATACCATTGGAAGCGCCACTCGAGATTTCAACGTATCAGTCCGATTTGGAAGTCATTAATGTCATCGAAATGGTTGCGGTCGGCTCCTGGAATATCTCGATATGGTTACCCGGGGTAGGGAATTTTGAGTTTTGTGTTGTGCGTTTTAGGGGTTAGAATTGTGTCGGGGCTGAATTTATTTTTGCAATTCATTGCATTAGCTCGGCTCGTTAGTGCGGCCGAGGCGCGCCGGCTCGGTCGCGGCACGTAATGAACACGAAACGCGAGTCATGGGTCGGAGGCGCCTCACGTCAGCGCCGTCGCCGCGCGCCCTGTCAATACCTGATGGGCCGACAACGGAGAAGGTTATTCTCCACGATGCACCACTAATTAATGACTGCCACTCGATAAAAAAATGTTACAAGGAGCCGCAACACCGCCATTGTTCTACTGTCAACGAACGCATCTTGAAAGGTTTCTTCACCAGTCTGTGCTCGGAAATAATGTCTTAGAAACTACTCATACTGGAGTAATTATAGAACTAATGTAACTAACACCTCATTGTTAGTATCAGTAAAAACATGAGAAATACTACAGCGTTTTAATGCCGTACTTGTATCGTCGTTCTCAACACAATTGTCAAATTTTAAAGAATATCATGTTTAAAATAGCACAAAAACTTTATTCTCTATAATAGAGTAAAATGATAATCCAACCGTTTCCTTACTTTACAAACACCTTACTATTACTAACTTATACTTAATTCATCGAGAAATAAACATTCTTAAGAAATTTATCAGCAGTCCGCCACGTGTGTCCGGAAACTGGTGACAAAAAATGTGTCTCACATCAGTACCAATTTGTTACACTTAAAGTCCGTCTCTGTCATTAGCACGGGTCGGACAGACTGATTTTGTTTAAAAGATTGTCGCCCAGTCATTGATTAATAATTTGGCACTTACGAGGTGACTACAATGTGAGATAGGACTTCGCCTCCCGCAGCGCGACCGCGGCGCTCCGCCACCCGCGGCGCCAAACCCGGTACAACGGGACCCCGCACCGCTTATCGTATCACCATGACAACGGGACCTCTGTTCACACAATTACGTGCCTGTGAACGTCATTTCTCGCGACAATTTAGATTAATGGCTTTTAATAACCACAGACAAACTAATTATAAAAACAATTCAAGTTAAATTTCATTTTAAATACCTGTAGAAGAAGGATCCCCATCTGAAGGCTTTCAATAATAGGCTATTAAAACCCACGTCAATGAAAACATTATCTAAAAGTATATAAATGTGGCCGACGCTTTAGCGTCATTACTAAAGCCATCGGAAATTGCAACTATTAAACGTAACATCCGGCTTTTAACTCTAAACTTTCCGGCTGCAATTTGTCTATATTGAAAAACATACGATTTCAACAAATAAATGTCCCTCGTATTTACTTTATAGGGGAATTCTAAATAGGGATGGATCGCAAGTCGCGTGCATTTAAATGAAAGTTATATTGAATTGTTGTTTAGAAATGGCCAATAACTAAACATTATGTGAATCATTGAACTTAAGGTTTGATTGTCTTTGTTGTTGCCTTTGTTGTTGTACGTAAATATTTCAATTATGTACAATCTTTATAAAGTAAATAATTTATTTTTCAAAGAAATATTATTTTACTGCTCCATACTAAAAACTTATTTATTTGTGGTATATCAAATATCTACCCTTTTAAGGTTAGTGTTTATTGATGAAAATAAACATTTTCTATTTCAAGTGAGGTACTTATTATTAGCGGAGGGTCGTGTGGTGCCATTAGGACCCTTTGTGAGGGCCATATTTCACGTCCTCTAACACGAACCTCCATGAATATTGCGGAGGGATGCCACAGCGTCTGTCCTTGATGGCAACATTATTGTTAACCGTTACATTGTTGGTACTTTCGAAGCATTTTAGCTCTCTTTTAGGGTTGATCCTTAATTTAGACTGCTGCTTAAAATCTTAGTTTATTTCTGTAAATATAAGTAAAACAAAATATTTTAAGTAACTATATTAGTAAATATTTTACAGTGGATCACCAAACGGTTAGTGCAACATATAATAACATCTGAACCACTATTTACTTGTTATTGCTAAGCACATACTTGTTTAACAATTTACTTGTGCTATACAATTTCTATAGGTACCAAATCGTTGTGGTTAGTGGTCTCTATTCACAACTCCCTTATTCATAACATGTAGAAGCAGTTGCAAGTCGGACGTGCGAAAACGTTTCTGTGCAACGTCTGCAGTTTGCACTGCCGTTGCCGTCGTGGCTTGCATTGAATATGTGAATGCTTTAGTAACTGGCAACACGCCCATGCGGTAACACTGCCTCTATTGAATACAAATCAATAGAAATAGACTTTGAATTACCTTACACCTAACTGTTACATGTTTGTTTATTAGTAAAAGAATAAATGTAGGGATACAACAGGCATCATGAATGTTGCTATATACTCTTGAATAGTCTGTAATTGTTGATGTGTTACCTAAATCCCTTTTTTAATCAAATGTAATACCTTACGAAGACTACATTTGTTATGTAATATAAAATAAGCTGTAATATCTATTGAGTTTACCAGGACCATAAAATCTAGTGAGAAACTTGGTTTGTTACCTTTAATGTGACAAGGGATGAATGAGGTCAAAGAGAATATTATCAATTATGAATGAAGTGTTTAAAGTAAGAGTAAAATAAAAAAAGTATTTTAACAATAAAGCGTATGACAGGACTTTCGAAATGAAATCGGTCGAGGATCGGTGGTCGCGTGGCGCGAGCAAGACCGCCCGCCGCGATCGCCGCGATCGCCGCGTCGGGCGCGGCGACGACGGCGCGCTATGCTAATTCAATTGTTAGACGAACGATAGTGATACCATCGGGCCCGCCCGCATTATCATAATAATACGCGACTCACCTTCCACTCGTCGAAGCAACGATATCGACGATAACAATCATCTTTTTCTTCAATCGACATCGATACCTTTGAAACATGACGGAGAAAACAACACCACGAAACCGGTCAAACGTAAATGCAAAACAACGTCTAATCGATTCCCAGAAGTGTTGAAAAGCGGCGAAAGCGGTTCTCATGGCGTATCGCCCGCAGCTCTAACCGTACACGACCCGCGAGCCTACATGTACCTACGCCTAGCCGAATGCAAATTGAATTATGAGACTTTTGTGTCTATACAATTGTTAATACCTCTGCTTTGTTCTACCGCCGCGTAAGTACGTGACGATAGAACCCTTCGAAGCGATGTAATCGCTCGTTCTCGGCCCCGCGCATCTCGCGCCGACAAATTATAGTTATTTTATTTTATTACTTACCTAATTGCCGTCTATTGTTACGAATGCTCGTTCACGGAACACTCCGGTATTCCAACATAACATTTCCTATCGAAACATCTCTCCGTATTAACTTAAAACGAAATGACCATCTAATTAGAATAATAATGTCAGTTATGAATAAATATCATAGAAATGTTAGTCCCCGGCGGCCGTAATTGGGAATAAATAAAGGCTGGAATGCGTAATAATTGTTCGCTTTTATGAGTCCCCCGCGCTAGTTGGTGTCTTGCAGGCTTTGTGGTTTAGACCCTTGGGGCCTTGAGTCGGTAATTTTCTCAGCAATTAATATCCAACGTGGTTCAATTACTTAAATGTAAAAAATATACGTGAAACAGAAGTCGGGGCGAAATAACCGAGCCGTCTCCATTAAGTTAGTTCCACACTATCAGCAGGCAATGTGTCGGCCTAACTAATTGCTCCACTGTCAGGCCACTATTGTCTTGACATGTGTCACTGCGGTCACATACACAGCTTGTACAAAAAATGTATTATTGACAAACACATTTTACATTTTTAAATGTGAAAGTTCAACATAAATGTTATTTCATACCTACAGAATTATTGGAGTCCAACAATAAATTCCTTAATTTTTAATTTGTTGTGTTCATTATTTCTTCCACTGTGATAAGTGTTATCTCTTTGGAAACCAATCTTTCAACCTGTAGTCCATTTGTGATAATCTCCAAGACTGTGAGACGGCACTTCGCGTAGCCCGAGGGGGATTCGTTTCGAACATTTTATTTGTTTGTTACTATCGTATAAATGGGGATAATTATAACAATTTCGCTGAAAATCACTGGAATTATCTTGCTACCAAAAATACGTGAGTTTAACGACGTATTCTCGGAAGTGTCGGGCCTGAGGTGTGTAAGGGGAGTGCGGGGGGAGGGGAGGCTGCACGCAATACTACCGCGCCGCTTACGTACCGCGCCGGCCTTGAACTTTCCGCGGCTCGTTCTCTGCTCAGCCACATGCGAAACAATCCATCATAACCATAGAATTCTATTGCCGTGATACTAAATTGATACATATTGTCATCCCTTTCATTCTCTATACAAAGAAAGAGGTAATCAAATATTTAAACCCGGCAGTGGAATTTCACGGCATGTAACATGAGTGACTTGAGCGTTTTACGTTGTAATATTACCAATAACTTTCATTAGTCACAATATTTCAGCTGCGATTATAAATTGATTTAGTAGTTAATCAGTAAATCGTAGCTTCACTCGGCTTAAAAAAATGTAGCACGATTTTAAATGATACTTCAACATAGTTTTCTGGAAAACGAATACCATATACTTTTTACGAAAATCAATACAAAGATGTAGGGGTTATTTCACAATACATATGAACATAAAGCGGTAGAAATATGTATTTTTCCATCATAAATTCAGATACATATAGGATAGCAGTACAAAAACAAAAGGTCCAGAGTAGGAGAACCCTTGTTTCAATTCCAACCGACACTCAGCTTTTTTTGTCTCGCTCGAACTTGTTTCTCAAATTGGTGCGCCTATTATCTGAACCCTGGCGGAGGTCGGCCGTCACTTGACGAGGATTTTAGAGCAAATTCCGTCACGCGAAATTTTTCTATACAACTCTCCATACACGGTATCAAGGCTGATTTAGAATGTTCGTAAGAATCGGTCCGGTTATTTCATTGTGAAGTTGATTTATTATAGTTACATGTATATTTAAATTGGGTAGAATTATGTCTAACTTTTTTTACAAAGTGAGATAATCTTTAAAAATACTGCCTTCTTTACTAAAAACTTGGGAATTCATTAAGAAAATTTAGACAGATAAGTAATTTAAAATCAAAACAATTCTCAATTAAACTCAAGAAGTGTAACAAGCTTGGTGTTTACAATAAAAAATACTGTATGAGGCACGAAGCGTAATTCTAGTAATAAAGTAAATTTCTAGTAGCAGATATTAAATAATAATACATAATTGAAACACATTTAAATTTCCTAGAAAGCAAAGTAATTACTAGTATTCATTTTATTTAACAATCCTTAGTCAATACTCTCTACTGGAGTTTACTTTAGTCGTAGAGACTCGTAATTATCGTAGAGTTATAGTTTTGCATAAATATACAGATTATATTTAACATCTATAATTAATGAGTTAAACACTGAAAACTAATAATTTGGTTATAACTGTAGTTAAACATTAGTACGTAAATAGTTTAATTAATATTATTTTAACTCAAACTAGAACTTAAACGAACTAAACAAAGATTATTTATTAAAAATGTTTTCGTAAACCATTCCATTCCGACAATCTATTTTAGATCTATAACTCACTACAAACCAGAGTTCTATAAAGCCATAGGACATCCCTGGCATATCTAAATGGTACAAGAATGTCATTGCGGAGTTACTCTTTAAAAGAATCTGGAAAAAAGAATGTAGGGTAGTTCGTCACTATAGTGCAAGCGAGTGGAGTGAAGGCGTGAAACCGCTGCGGCGGCCATTCCGGGCACCCGCCACATGGCGGCGGTAAATTGACCCCAAGCAAATTATTTATTTAAATGGAAATTATCGCCTTATAACTTCCTCCAGCGCCTTTGACGCGCCAGTAATTTGACCGACATATGCGGCTTCCCAGAGAAAATTTTATTCACAGTTAAAATCAATACAATATATTCAGACTTCTGCCATTTGGTAATACTTTTTACAACTAATAAATTGCTTCTAGTGGCAATTAAGTGCTAATGTTGCTTTGATCCAACAAGTGCCAGTTCTACAATTTTTAAAGATATCATTTATTATTTTACACCCGTAATTATACCTATTACATCTCTGTGAGTCGAAATTTCAGTTAGCCAATTTCGTGAAAGCGAAAAACACCTATTTGTAATGTTAACATTTATTAAAGTTAAAATTTAAGCTAACCCTTTTGAATAATGTGCGATCATAAATTTCGACATCAATCTTTAACGTTGATGCTCGAGTTTTGAAATGTCGATGAAATACCTCGATAATGTGTCGGATATCGGCAAGACAACACTAGCCTTGGGCCTCGGCGACTGCACAACTTTCCGAACGTTTTTTTTTTCTTTTTTAGGTCTCAGTCAGCCCTCAGGCTAACTTTATAAAAGTTCCGACCAATCTACATCATCTTTGACATTGTTGTACATTTAAAAAAAAGTAACTACTAAACTTAGAAATACAAATATACACCGATAAGCTGTCCTATTCTTTATGGGAAGTTTAAACCTTTTTGCAACTCCTAATAAAATGTTAAAGAAGGCGTTCTTTTGTTTACAGTGGATGGTGTTGAAGGAAATCGCAAAAACTAAAGGATATAATTTAATTTGTTATCAGTAAATCAATCCAAATAAAATTGTCAAAACCAGTATCCAATACTGGTCGAGCAATTCTTTTTCAAATATTTATTTGAGCGAACAAATGCTTTTACATGATTATTGTTTAAAATGGTAAAAAATAATGCTAGTTTTTAGCGTCATTAGAAGATTGTAAACAGCGATAGTTATACACGTGGTTCGTTGAACTCGTAATGCGAATGTAGCTGTGAATTTGTCAGGCGAATGAATTTGCGATACAAATATTTTTTGCAAATGTTTCGATTTTAATTTTTACAATTAATTTAAATTTTTATACACAACACAATTATTATATACGTGTACAGTATAAGAGATACATTACTGTCAGTAAGTTTTTATAATGTTTAAGAATATTTTGTGATATTTTCTGTATCCGCTGTTAATTAAGGTGAAGTGGTTAGTTCAACAAACATGTCGCTAAGCTAAAGGACTTTGATCAGTATGCAATTAGCCCGCATCAAAACATAGAAACGGGGGCGCTGGCGTGCAGCCTACGTGCGACGACCGCCTAATGTGTAAATAATGTCGCCCGCTCATTAACTTTTACCTACCTACTCCATTAACAACTACATTTTGACGTATCCTTACAACTAATGTTATAGATAAATAAATATTTAATATTTTTCTTTAGTCTTAGGGGTCTTGTAAGTAAAGTCCGCCCTTAAATCTACGTTCTCGTGATTACCAATAGACTATTTTTGTTGAAAATATAATTCTGAGTAATCCAAATAATAAGATTTAAGCCTGAAGCGTGCAGCAAATAGGGCAACATTAGTTTCGACGTCACAACCAAACAATATGTCATAAATTGTAAACTCAGCGCCGGTTAGTTTGCATTAGAATGGCCGGGGCCGGGGCACGCTCCCCCGGGCGACGCGACGCCGCCGACCCGGCGACGACGCGAGGCGTTCGATTTCACCCGGAATTAACTCGATAATTCTCTAATTGTGCAATTAGCCGACGGCAATTTGGTCTCGGCTTATCGACAGTGAATTACACACGACGTCCGCTCCGTTCCGGACGCCTCGTCGACATAATATCATATACTAACGAGTTCATTTACTTAGAAATTTAAAACGATGCGAACACATCGTTTGGGTCCATTTTCAAAGTCCCATTAAATTTAATATATGTTGAAGAGCTTTGAAATATGTTTATTTGCGATGTAGAAAATGAACTTAATTCAGTCATTTTATAAAAAAATGTAACACAAAAGTCTTATTAAATTATTTCTTGTTATTTTTAATTTTGAAATAGAATTAAAACCAGGAGATTAGATGATTTTAAAAAGCCAACATAACTCACAAACACAAAGCGTTTAATGAAAATCATCACACGACATTAAATTCGCTTCAAAGCAACCTCTTGCCGTTTAACTGCAATAAAGCGGCTTATTTGATAAGCGATAACGGCTGTGATAATACAATATTATAATTTAATGGTGCATCGTAATAAAATTAATGTGAGAAGCAATAAATCGTGGCACGAGAGGTCGCTCGCATCTCCCGAGCTTGGCGCGCCTTCGCCAGATTGGATAATTTCAAATTATCCACCGAAATTATGATGAAGTGAAATGAATATTCAAGCGAAACGTTTAGACCTCGACGTGTTATTAACATGGTCGTGGCGTCGTTACCGGCCAAATTGTATTTCATAAAATTCATAACCATACTTATGACCTAATATTTCTTGAAAATACTTTATTGAAAATGATCGAGGGTCATCATCTATCGTGTATGTACTGGGTGCGCCAGACGTGTAGTCATCAATCGGGTGTAATGCCAACTATTAAATATACAGTTAACAACAGCGTTAAATTAATTTCGGTATCGTTCTGAATATGTTAAATGAGTTTGAACCTATGTCACATAGAACAAGACTGAATCAATTTCAAGCACTTGTTTGTTACAAGGTGTAAATTGCAGTAATGCTGTCTCAAGCACCTCATTTTACCTATATGTTATATCTAATTTCCTCTATACTTCTTAGATGTTGGAAGAGACGATTCATACTTCTAGTTTTGTCCATTCTATTGCCAGTAGTCTGTTCTAATGCACTCTGTTTGAATAGTAACCTAGACATTAAAGTAAAACTTCATCGTCATGATAACTAACATATTTTTTATGAGTCCGTGCACACTTGCATCCTTGAACCACGCCGGCTACCTGACCCGATACTACAATTTGTGCCCGCATTAGGTAATCTCGTCTCATTTCGACTCGTACGGCTTTTTTTACAGCGGAAAGATCTTCGTCATTTTTGACAAGGAAAAGGCCATCAGCGTATAATGCGTAGCGAGGCGCCGTGGCTCTCCGATCCAATCTCCGAGTGGCCCGGCTTGGTTGACGACCAATTATGGATATCACTCGGTTTCGGTCGGACCCAAATGGGGCATAATTCCTAGGGTAATTATGAGCGCGGCGCTTGCCTGCCATCGAATCTGCTCTCCATCTCCACTGACACGTATTATCCAAATTGCTTCGATGTCTTTGTGCGCCTCGGATGCGTTTTTTTTAGTTTCTTTTATTTATGAACACCATATCGCGTGTTTTGAAGGTTAATAAAACTAATTCACATGTACACAATTAATTGGCATGTTTTATCTGTACGGAGAAAAGTATAATATTAAAGATAGCCACAGACAGTAAATTTTTATTCAAATATCACTATGACAAGCTATTTAAAACGATTATGTTATATTATTAATTAAAATGCTAACTTAGCTGCCTCAGCTACGTAACATGTGACATATTGTGAACATTACGAGTAAAAAACATGTTTGGATTTGGATATGTGTTGCTGTAATAAGTAGTACATTATCTTTAGTAGTTCAGATTCCTTATTGATATTTACTATAATCTAAATAAAACACAACAACTTCGACGTAGGTAAATTCGTATCAGCACAATTTGTCTCATGTCTAAAATGTTTGAACCCTGTTACTTGCTTTCAAAAGGCTTTAATTATTGTACTGTGACCATATTCCTGCATCCAAAGAAGACTAAAGAAAAGTCAACCAATTATTTTGCTAGTAAAAGACTGAATCAAATGTTTCCTTGATATTGAGTCAATTTAAATACAAGTATGACATACGTTAATGGAGTGCTGGATGTTAGTTACATGCACACGAGTAGATCTAGTTGATAACGCGCCACCACTTATTATTCCTATTTACTCTGTGGCCGCCAACACATCACTTGTGTACACAACTGTACCTATATGTGTTTAATTTTAGATTTTATAGTCACAATTTTCATACATATTTTTTAACTTTCATAGCACTGTCGCAACCGGTATTTAGCAATTTTAACAAACAATATCTCTACATAAGCAACACTCTCAAAATCATTGTTTGTATATCCTACTAATATTAGAAATGTGAAAGTTTATTTGGATGGATGTTTGTTATAGTTTGTAGCCTATAGACGTTGAGGATAGTTTGAAAGAACATATAGGCTAGTCACTCTTGTTTTCTTTTTCATTTCACGGAGTAGCGGGCAAAAGCTAGTGATATATTGAATATATAATATCGTCGATATTAGTGTCCGTAACTTGAAACCGACAATGTACGACTGGTGGAGAAGGCACAATATAAGCCATCGGTCCTTTAAAAGTCAAGAATTCTTAGCTGCTCCATTAATCTCCGCTTAACAAATGGATGGATGAAGCAAAAGATAGTGGACTCTCCAGTTCCTATCTTTTATCTTTTACCGATATATAGATATGTACATATATCTAGTGATGGTGAGGTGCATCGGTAGTGAACAGTTGTAAGGCGCGGCGCACACTGGCGGCGGCGACAGCTGCGCCAATCACAATAAAAAGGGCGTGGCGAGGCCCCGGACCCCGGCCTGGTCCCCACATCCGAGCCCCGCATTATGTTATTGCATACAATGAAACTTTTTTATTGACCCTTTGTCTCATATTGGGGTGAAATATCCGGTCGGATGTTACTTCTACACTCACCTTTATTTAACATCGAATGGGTGCGGGGAACGGATTATGCATTTTTTCTTTCTTTCTTTGATGTAATTTAATCTACTCTTACATTGAGGTTATAATAGGTTTTTGAAGTGTTGTAATTTATGTAACGGATATACTATTATCACACAGTTGTTCTTATTAATATGGTGGTGCACTTTCCTCGAAATTTCAATTTTAAAACCTGCAATACTACTTAAGTAGATTTTGTGTACTAAATTTGTAATATATGTGCAGTACAGTATACATCTTTAAATAAAATCTCGATAAATAAATACACTTAAATTAAACTCAACAGAATCAAACAAATACAAAACATCCAGCGACTGCCAGTGATAAAGCCTCAACTGTATATTACGTCCTTGTGCTTAATCAACATCGATGTTTACGAGCGAGTTGTGCAGCGGCAGCGGGCAGTGGGCAGCGAGGAGCGTTTATTAATTAGGACGTCCCGCGGCCGCGGTAGCAGTAGCATCGGGACCTGTCACTGCGCTGCCTAATTGTAAATACACTTCACGGGCTCACGTAATTTATTAAAATTATTTCTGATCGCCTCAGGCACCGACTCGACCGCGGCTTTTATTCTCATATAAATAAGTCCATAAATCTGACTCCACGCTCGCAATGGTTCTCACGGTCTCCCCCCGGCTCAATAATTAAACCCGAATAAATAATTATTTCTTTGTTCATTCATCGTGATTAACTATTTCACTGTTCATCTTTCCAGGAACACCCGAGTCTGCGTGGCACGCCACTGGCGATGCTCGCGGCGCAATGCAACAAATTGTCAAGTAAATCTCCCCCGCCGCTGGCTGATGCAGCCGTCGGCAAGGGCTTTCATCCGTGGAAAAAGAGCCCGGGAACCCACTCGCCGCCAGGCGCCGGCTCCGGTCCGCGCTCGCAACCGCCTTCCTGCGCCCCCTATGCACGGCCACCAACCTCCTGCGCTGCCGCTCCATCTTACGGCAACGACCTTTACTTTCCCTCGTCCGGAGATCAGCTACTAGGCAAAAGTGAATCTAGCGCGAGTCTCGGCTCGATGTATTCAAGGCACCCTTACGAGTCGTGGCCCTTCAACGTGGGAGGAGGTGGCGGCGGCGGCGCGCTGAAAGCTGCGGACATGGGGGGCGTCGGTGCCGTCGGAGGTACGTGGTGGGATGTGCACGGCGGTTGGCTAGATGTCGGCGGACAGATGGCCAACTACGCCGGCCAGGACTACTCGCAACTGACACATTCCTTATCGGGCGGCGCTCACCTCCTGCCACCCGCGCCGCACTTGCTACAAGATGCGTACAAGTCGGTGCTTCCGACGCAGGGTTCGTTCGGACTGCACGCGCCCGGCTCCCCGGCGCCGCCCGCGCAGGCACCATCGCCTCGCTCGCAGAGACGATACGCGGGCCGGGCCACCTGTGACTGTCCCAATTGCCAGGAGGCAGAGAGGCTCGGACCTGCAGGAGCGCACCTGCGCAAGAAGAACATCCACAGTTGTCACATCCCCGGGTGCGGGAAGGTGTACGGCAAGACGTCCCACCTGAAAGCTCATCTACGATGGCACACCGGCGAGCGGCCGTTCGTGTGCAACTGGCTATTCTGCGGCAAGAGATTTACACGCTCGGATGAACTACAGCGGCATCTGCGCACGCACACCGGCGAAAAGAGGTTCGCATGCCCGGTGTGCAACAAGAGGTTTATGCGATCGGACCACCTCGCCAAGCACGTGAAGACGCACAACGGCGGTAAGAAGGGCAGCTCTGAGTCGTGCTCGGACTCGGAAGAGAACAGCCAGGGTGAAGGTGGCGGCGGCGGACGCTCACCCGAGCACGTGCTGGACGTGAAGCCGGGTACGCTCGTGTGACGGGGGCGTGCGGCACTGACCGCTCTTCCACCGCCGCTCCTGTTAGCCGCTCCGCGGCCCGCGCCCTGTCTCAGCCCTGTACATATCGAACCTCTGTATAGAATGTAATTATAATTAAAGACTTAGCGCTGACTGGTGTTGCGTCGTGTATATTATGTTCGTGTGAAACTTCAAGTGTACAGTATAGATACTATGAAATATTGTCTATTATAATTAGGAATTGTACGGTAACTTAATTTAAGTAGAATCACTCTTATAGTCGAAACTTACATGTAATTTATTTAAATATTGTTAATAGTTCCACTGGTCCTCAATAATTGAATATCTGTTAAATTATCTGTACGTGTTTGTTACATTATTTACTTAATTGTAGAGTTTATGCAAGAACATAAGAATTTAACTAAGTATGTATGTAGGTACACACAGCTACAGACTAAAATTGTATATAGGCAAATTGTCACAAATAAAAGCTGTTGCTAAAATCTTACTACTGGTGAATTTTTAACATTATTTCTAAATATTTATAGAACCAGTAAATATTACTTTTTCAAGTCTATAAATAAATTGGCATTTAGTAAAAATACATTCATGGTATATACTCTTACGTACTTTCATTATTAAACGATTTTATTTTACTGTAATATATAAGTTTTCATGTACACATTATAAATAAATAAACTAACAATAATTCGTGTGAACATAAAAGGAGGAATAAATAGGAAAATGGTGAAGTGTGAAATAAAATAAAAAATCAACGATACACATTGGTTCTAGATATCCTTTACCCCACTAGTAAAGACATCAACTTTCCTTCCGCCAATAGCATAATTACTGTGATATTTTGTCTATATGTAATGAGCCTGAATTTAACGCTATTATTTGTAACTAGTGTGAAGAATGTAGAATCAATTATTTGTTTTGTTTAAATCTAGCAAATAGTAAGTGTTTGCGGTAAAATATATTTAAAGTAACGTGGAAAAGAGTTTTTAGTTTGATTGTCTTTTTGATAAATTGGTCCTAAATTATGTGATTTTGGTTTGTAAAATTAATTAAATATGTCGATATATTCATGGGAAGAATGTATTTGTGTAACTATTATGTATAATATGATGATACGATATTGTACAAACTTACGCTAATAAAACGCCTAAAATTGATTTATAAAAATTAAATGTATTTTCCGAGTGGATATCTGTATTTTCATTGCAACCCAAATTAAAATAGAAAATGAATAAAGGAGGATATAACTTAAGGAATGTTTACTTAGCGGCTAACTTGCATTTGCTTCTGCTAATAAGAGCAAACATGGAAATCAAAGGTTTTGCAATTTTCAGTACCAAACATAAAGTAATTCATTAAGTTATTCAATCCCAAATTAATGCCAAGTAAGAATAACGTCAGTATTATTTTAAAAATCATAGTAATTAAATAAAAGTTAAAAATGTTTATAAATCTGCCAGTTATGACTATCCATCTTTGACCAAGTTAGAAATTAAAAAGTACCAAATGATCAAATGATAATAATAAAGGATATTGTTCCTGTCTTAGTGATGATAATGATTATAGCAGAGAGAGATAAAGAGAGAGAGAAAGAGAGACATTACTAAAGTAGGTAACTGAAGACTTTATTTTCATATACGTATCAATATTAACAAAACTATTAGATCTGTAATTGTCATCGTAATTTACTTCTTTATTATAAATAAGTCCATCAAAGACTAATGAAAGCACTCATATTTACCCTTCATCAAAGGCTACTAATTACTCTGTTGACATGTCTCAATTTAACCACAAAAAGTACTAAAGCACACAAAAAATAGAATTCTCATTAACAGATGTGTCGATTATGACACATTTGGATGATAGTAATCTAGAGGAAACGTCGCAAAGAGAACATACAGCCGTAAAAAGTGAATTGAAACCACAAATAATGAGAGGGAGAGGGGAGGGGAAGTGGGAAGGGGAGGGGACACCGCGGGTGGGCGAGAGCTCGTGCCGTAAAAAGCGCGCTCATCTGCGACAGCCGCAGACTCCATTACGGTGCTCGTGGCCTAGCTTAATCTTGGCTTTATTAATGGCCCCCGCGACGGTGGTCCCCGACAATTGCTACTCATTGACCGGCGCCGCCCCGGTATCGTATTGATGTCTCCATCCTGCACACTACATCACACTGAATCTACTTACGAACAAGGTAATGATACGAAACTATACGCACCTATAACCTCAATTATTTGCTCTTAGGATTTCTAAATAAGAACCATTATTAACACCGACCTGTTAATATCATATTATTTAGCTACTTGGATTAACAATAGTAATTTAAACAATAAAAACCAACTAAATATCGGACGAACATTGAAACGCATCTTGAACACTTTTCTACGTAAGTGCCGCTTACAATGTCACAAACACCAAAGTTTTAATAGAATTTGCGGTTTAAGACGCTGTTATGTATTTAAATGTCGTTTCAGTATTCTGCCGTAATTGTAATCGATACACATTGGAGACGAATACGAATAGAATTACAGCCCAATCTTCGATATCGGTCCAGTCGGTTAGGCTCCAGGAGATTACATGCATGTCCGCGAAAAAAATTAATCGCCACTCAGACAAAAACATCGATATTTCAATACCATAAAGTAAAAAACCCACATCATTTGATAGATCACGGTCGCAAGTACCTACGTAAATGACTTCCGTGTATCACAGATTTTATTTCTCATCGAAGAATATGAAAATTAATTCATCAATAACACGATCACATAAAAAAGTCGTCAGTTATTGATAGGTTGTGGTTGATAAATTACTGTTGCAAAAAATGGTGCAAGTTGATTGAGAGCCACCTCAGAGACCTTGGCTACGGTTCACAGTATAACGGTATTTATGAGACAGGACCACACTAGTACTTGCCGTAACATGTAGGCTATCTAGTCTATTAAGCCACCTGGTCTAATCATATTAATTTCCAGTAGCGTGTGGTCTGGTTGTTCGAACCAACACCAATCGAAATAATTAAGGAGCTCGATTGAACGTATCCCATAGTTGATAAAGACACTTTTTACTAACATGGTTGAAGCCCTGTAGACAACTCTTAACATATCTGTGCAGTAAGGCAAAACCGAGAGTAAAAATATAATCTTTTACGCAGCGACGACGATAGGTTAGGGCGCACATGGACTACAGCCCAGGGCGCTGGACAGAAAGGGATGCCAGTCAACGAAATTACAATTTTACATAAGTTTTTTAACCGTCCCCGCTTCCTCAAAATGGGGGGCCCGTAGAAATCTCAGAGCGCTTGTAGTGATCAAAAAGGTTTTGCTTTTATGGGATTGAGACTAGTGCTACATTAACATTCGCAGTGATCCTTTAATTTGATAGATTTCTAGACTATGTTAGCTTGCTTCAAATCACCCAATTTCAATATAAGAGTCGCAAAACATTAATCCAACCACGATTCTTAATTACAATTACATTTGACCTTCGTAATCATATAAAGAAAGCCGTTATCGTAACAACGTCATGTAATAGAATTAAATCTCTTTCCCCATAACTAAACACAGATTTATCACCCTCTAACCAAATTACTCGTAAACTGATCGCGACCGCGGGATGGAGGGTTGAGGGCGCCTCGTTAGACTCTCAACCTACTTCAAATTCAACCCGTGATCTTCGCTCCCTGTCTACTGACAGGGGAAAGTAGCAAAATTTCGTTGAGATTATACGTTAGCTCACTAGGCACTAATTTAGACGTTTTATGAATATATAAATGAAAATATTTTACATTTTTTGCACAGATTTAGTATGTACAAAATGTGTCACGAGGTCAAAAACGTAGTAATTACAAAACTTAACTTTTTGCAAAATTATATTTAAAAGAAGAAAAACCTGTCGCTTAATTTAATAATTTAATTTTATATTCATATTTAAAATGTATTGAAAAACAGTAGTTATAATGGTTTTAAAATAATTCGAGAATCTAACCTCAATTTAAGAGAAAACAAATACATAAGTATCAAAGTAGACAAAACCAAAGTTTACCACAACAGGTGTCCGAGCGGATATTTCTAATATTCTAAGAGCTTTCTCTCAAGCTTCAAGTCATAAAGATTCCTTTGAGTTCCCAACGGATTTATGTTGCGTTAAAAGTTTAATCTACAATACTATTTAGAGCCTACCTATTACTTTTACTTCTTAAACATGAGTAATGTTTAACTTCAAAATAAGCTAAAAGACTTGTAACATAAAAAATTAAATAAAAACAATTTGAAACTGCAAGTACACTTTTCTATCGTAATCTTTCCTGCCTTTACCTTTAATAAAAAACATAACATTAGATTTTTTGTATGTTAATATGCATACTTGCTTGGAGAACAAACAGATAACTCTCATTAGTGCTATGATTAATAAACGGTCATAAATCCCGTCCTTGGAACGGACAAAGCCGCGCCGTCACACGTGGCGGGGACATGTTCTTAGAAAAACAATTCGCACTGCGAGCTCCGGCAGCTTTTTGTGCGGATATTATTGCTAATTAGGACCCTTGAAAGTGGTCTTTAATGATAAATAATACTTAGGGCCTGTCCCACCAAATTGTAAATTGTCCAATAACAATCAAACGTGTTTACATCATCACATATTTGGTATATGTGACGGAAATATCGGATTTTGTTGCCTTATCTGACTGTGACTTCATTTAAGCTATCTGATCCTCTATCAGCGAGTGGTGGGACAGGCCTTTAATAATAATAATTTTAAATTGAGACAAAATTCCGACGATAAAGTTAGACTGACTCTTGCTTCTTTATCTAGTTTTAAATATTGTTTTATAAAGAGCCAATTCGGCTCTTTATATAGTGTTTTACAATTTGTAAATACAAAATAAGATGTCATGAAAAATTTAATTAAAAAAATATTTCAACACCTACATCAAACAAACATTTAACAATTACTGCATTTTTTTCTTTTAAAATGAAATTAAAATAGGACCAATTTCAAACGTCCGTATCATCATATACCTAAGAAATGGTCATTCATTCGGAAAAGTAAGTATGTGTAGCGTGCAGATATCAAAATAAACTTCAAAACAATGTTGCAAAGGACGGAAACACAGGCAGTTTACAACTTTTTAACAGCGCGCCGCGGCCGCTGTAAATCACAAGCTTTGGCCCCCTTCAGAAGTAATATCGACTTCTTCGAACTCACATTAATCCTCCATTCCTCAATATGCTAAAGGAAACGTCTTGCCACAAAGGAACGAACGATTTTAACGAACTTCGCAACATCGCTGTATGAATACTCAAACACCGTCTACATAATTAGTTATGTTCTACATTCTACGACGAGACTTTGACTAACGATAACAATCTTACTAATATTATTAATGCGAAAGTAAAGATGAATGGATGTTAAGAGTTTGCAGCCTAAACGACGGAACGGATCTCTATGAAATTTGCCATAGATGTAGAGGATAGTCTGGAAGAACACATAAGCTACATGCTTTTGTTTTTTTTTAAATTGCACGTGGACTGAGTCGAGGACTAAAGTTAGTTATAGTTACATTTAAGAAAAAGTATGTACCTACTACGTTTAAATAACTTACTTTAAAACCATCCAGTGATAGTTCTAGGTTACTTAAATTGTCTAAATCTCAAACGCCTTTCCGCTGTTATTCGTCGGATACAGATTAAAATAGACAAAACCCTAAGAGCATGTATCTAAAACGATAAATAACTGTTGTGAATCTTTTGTCGTTTTTTCAACCGTTTATGAAGAGAATATAACTATTGAAAACGTCGGCGAGCTTCATAAAACAGTAGCACGTTCTGCGATCAGCTGTACACTTGTGACAAATCGCTACACCGAGAACAAAATGTTGTAGAGTCGACAATAATTATAAAAACTTTTTTTTTAGTTTGATACAGTATTACATGTTTTACAGTATTCAATTTATACTAAAATGTAAAGCCGTAAAATAAAATTTTCTAGAAAATTCGTTACCCAACGAAACCCAAAATTGTTACCAACAACAGTAGCAACATTGAAACACATGATTCTTTAAAAGTAAAGACATAGAATTGGTTGCTGCCAGGACATAATAATATGTGTATTTGATTAATCTGGGTCAAACTGTTTCTAACATTACCCACATCTATTTGTAGCATAAAAGTTTTTGCAATCGATTAAAATGCAATATTACGACAAACGTTGAATTATCTATTCTTGTTTAATGCATCATAGTTCAAATATTTGCGTCTTATTTTACAAAACCATGGTAACAGTTTTGCTGTGTTATATCCACTTTAAAAAAAAGCTTCAATTAATAGCAATTCAAACATTTGCTGTTCGGTTTAGAGCAAATCTGTGTTTGAACGGGGCTATGACGCGGCTTGTCATGTAGAAATGTTTTAATTTAGTGCCGCAGTTCGTCTCGCAAGGCATATCCGCCGGAGAGCAAGAAGCATGGAGTGCCACTCGACACCCGTTGAGTATAATGCCATTCAAACTTTATGTCAGATCGTAATTTCATACGACATACATACCAATGAAAAATGAAAATGAAAAATGAAAAAATGTTTATTTAAATCCAACAATCATGTATGCACGGAGTAGTAAAATACAGTTTATGGATACAGTAGATTTTTTTTTTATATTGACCAGTACCCACGCACTAGGCGCAGCCTGTATCGCGAGGGTCCTGCTCTTGAGATTAAACAAACGATCGTTAGACGGTAACAAATTAGTTAATAGTTACACTTATATTTACGTGCCATTTGTTTTAAAAATATAGTTTTAAATTTTTATACAGAAGAATGAAATAAAA
>NW_013527915.1:603760-675431 GCF_000836215.1 Papilio polytes
CCTATGAAGTGCATAAAACGTTGAGCAAATGAAGAATTAACCCTCGGTATAGGCAACTTAATCTTTCTTTTTTCTAGGAAATATTGATGATTTTTGTTTTTAGCTATAGCTTTATGCTGTAGTATAGAAGTTCTTAAAATGAATATTTGTCGCACACTGAGAACCCCGGCCTCCGAGTACAAAGCAAATGTTGAGAATCTTTTCTTTCGTTTAAGCAATACTTTTAATACCGCTCTTTGAGCTCTTTCTAGCTCGAGCATAGACGTCTTGGCAGATCCTCCCCACGAAGTGATGCAGTAGGTGATTATGGATTCTGGATTATGGATTATGGATAATGGTCCAGAACTTTGGAATTGTAAGAGATACGAGCTAACCTCTACCTAAGTTTTCCTGCATCACAGTGTACACTTCTGACACATATATGCACATGGTAAATGGTAAAACTTGAACCGCTCTAAACTTTGAATCGCATAATACCGTCAAGATAAATTTACTCCGCGCTCCGCCGCTAATCAAGGAAATGAGAACAACCCTTCACACAGCTCGTTTACATTTAATGTTCCGCTTATTATATTTTGACGTCTGGATTTTCAAGTGAAAACAAAGCTTAAGTAATGAGACAAGGAGTTATATTTCACTTTTGTTTAATATGAACACATTTTTATGAAAACAAATGAGCAATACCGTTGATCACAGACTTTTTAACTTTAAATTAAGTGATTGGCGAATGAGACACATCATCAATAATTAAAGTTATACGATCAAAAGCTATGTATAAAGCAGAAAATTGCACATCAAACTGTTGGTAACAAGAACTGCATAATTAAAAAAAATCCAAATAATAAGAAGATATTAAACTCAATGTTTAATACACTATATCATTGAACAGGCATAGTTAACAGTTGACTATCGTAAATTAAATATTTATTTTTTAGTTTTTCAAACTCTACACAAACGTGAACTAATAAACAGCAGATATCAATATAGCTTAGGGGGCGTTGTGTTCGCACGCGTCGCGAACCGAATTTAAAATTTGTAAATAAACCGCCGCTAATCCGCGCTCCTCTTTTTGTGACGTGATAAAATAATGGCACGAAATTGTCGAAGCTCCAGTGTCACCCCGACCCTTGCAACACGCCATGAGACAGATAAGGGATCTACTGACGTGTTTGTTTTTCTTTTTATTTGTAACTTTATGACGCTTATAAAAAATAATGTGCTTTAGTTTAAAATTACATCATTACTTTTTATAGGAAGTTCGCTCTGACATTTGTTAATATTGCGTAGTTTTGCGTGTCCAGTTAGTAAGTTAACATTCAAAAACATCCATGGTCTTTAATTAAAGAGACTTCAAAAGAACACAGAAAAAACTTCGCCTTTTATAGAGTGTAGGCTAATTAAAAAACGAACAAAATAAATTCCCTAATAAATTCGAACCCGTGCAATGTCAACATATAACCCTAACCTTCCTGTGTAGATCCAAGCTTATCCCCAATTCACACAGAAAGATGATGCAAATTAACGCATCTATTGAGCTAAATGAAAACTCGGCGACTCTCATTTGCCGCCGCCAGGGGGAGCCATTGAATCGGCCCTCGTTTGGGGACTTAACATTAAAGCAATCTCCCAGCGCGTCACTTTATTACTTTCTGCTTGATTTTGTTCTTTTTGATGTTTGAAAGTATTCGTGCCGCTTTGTGCCTTTTCTAGCTTTCATAAGAGTTGTTTAGCTTTCGTTGTTGAGCTACAAAGGCAAAGGATAAACAAGAATAAAAAATGTATTTAATATTGTACGTATTATATTTTCATTGGATACTTAGTGAATTCTTCCTCACATGCGTAGAGTTAGGCTTAATTAGATCACTGATGTACAAACAGTAATAATAATTCTCGAAATTCACTTTATGTTGAAAATTAACGAATTAAAACTAAAAAGAAAAAAAGAAATTAAAAGTAACGTTTATGTAAAGAAATACTTGCTCTTCATTATAATAATTGAAAAAATATATTTTTTTAATACAAGTATTAAATCGGTTAGTTATTATGAGTTTTTGAAAACATAGTTATCTATGCGGACGGATTTGTGTACATTAGTACGGAATGTTCTTTAAAAAATATTTAGAAACCGTCCGACATTGATTACATACTGTATGTACATTCGGAGGCTGCAAAAGACGAGAATAGAGATCGTGAGGGTGCATGACATGAATCACAAAGTATATGCAAATGTCTGCTTTGTTGGCAAGGACTGACTAAAACCGTCGGCGTTGTCGGCAAAGAACCATTCAAACAGTCGCCAATCAAACCGTACTTACTGAGAAACGTTTGATGTCGAAATGTTACATCAATTGGCAATCTGGTGTTACGAACACATACACATATTACCGTACTAGGGGTCAGTTAATAGTTTCTTTAACGGCTACTTAAAGTACTTTTAATCAAACTAAATCTACACTAAGGATAGCACTGTATTGGCGTAGTAGTTAGCAACAAAGTTAAATAAACAGAGGACATTTAAGGTCGTTTAATAATGTAACTAAACTAAACAATACTCTTTGTCTTGATGTCGTTTATAATTATAATAAATTATAATTTATTACTGAAGGTATTATGTTAATACTTCTCAGAATATTAACCGTTTCTTTTTTAAATAAATAATCTGACAACGCTTATGTTTATGTTTGGTTAGAAATTGCTAAAGCAAAATATGAAAGTCAATGTTCGATTCTATTTTGCTAGTATAGTAATTATCCTTTTCATTAATTTCTTAATTTTTTAAATAGAAAAAAGTGTAGCAATTCGTTGTCAAGAGAAGAAATGAATTTCATACGCAACTTAGTTCATCTTAGAGGAATATTGGTACTACTCTTAAAATCTGCTAATTTAACTCACACTTTTACTGTCAAGTCGTTGATTTTTTTGTCAAACGATGCACTCGTTAATGATTGTCGTGTGTCTGGGCAAAAACAAAGATGCCTTCAGTCAGACATAAATCTCAAAAGTCGTGTCACTCGCGCCGAGACCTTTAATTAATTATGCACATTCCTGTCACCAGAGGTCGCGTTATTTGCATACCTCAATAATTTATTTCCAGCGTCGAAAATTGATAAACGACTATGACAAGAAGCGTCGCAATCGGAGTTCTATTCACGAAGCAAAGGACGTTAGTGCCGAATATTTGTATCTTGAATACGTACATGTACAGATGTTTAGATGACAAAAAATGGTGTCCGATTCTCTAGATATGTTAATTCAGTGAAGTTTTGTATATTACAAGCATAACAATTGGATGGATAAAATTCCTTCTAAGTACTCGATACTATTATAAACCAATACCAACCTAAATAAGGCATGAAAATTATAGGGAATATGATTTTAGTTGTGAATTACTGAAAACTAAACCAATACAATTATTAAAAATGTGTCTAGTTTCTGCAGCTTTTATCTCCTATAACTCATAGAAACATACAATAGTGTCAAATTTCAGAAGTTCCAAAACTCCGTGGGCGTGAACCGCAGCGACAAGGTGACGTTTGCGCACGCGCACGGAAACGGAAGCATGTAATTATCGCGCTGTTTCGCGAACATGTCTCAATCGACGTCCGACAGATGGCGCGTGGTGCGGATTGCTCTAACATTCCACAAATGCTTCTGTTTGTGTGGTTCCGCAAACGCCCCAATTTAACATTTTTTTGTACACGTAGTACCATTATCGACGTAATATGGAAGTACGAGAAATTTACTCATTCATAAAAAATATTTGCAAAAATTCTAGTTTTCAAATATTCCTTCTTCGATAAAATCAATGAAATATTTACTTAGTTGGAATTGAAGAAATAACAAGTACATGCCGTTATACAAGTTTGTTGTTTGCTTGTTTTGTCAATGAAAAAGACTCCGTGTATTGGTAAATATCCATCGCCATATCGTCCATAGATGTACATCTCTAATTTATAACTCGCACCATACCCGCCGTACCCAGCGGGCCTTTTGTTTCGCGCATCGGTTCGTTTGCCGCGAATAAAATATGAATATAAAATAAATTATTGAATGTCTTTTTAATAAAAGCGGTCATTGTTTTATCAATATAATAGAGGGTCTATTGTGGCGGGCTTGGCGCCGCCCAGCTCTCGGTGGCGACACAAAGACCGAAAATAATAAATAGACGTATTTTGTTTTGCGTTTTCGTCGCTCGATCGCTTCTCCCTTGTTCTGTTAATTGGTGGCTGAAATAAATTAATCGAATTGTACCGCTCGGCTGACGACCGACACGTCGTTGACTTGAAATGTTTGGACGTAGAAATTAAGAGCTCACTTTTCAGGTTAACTGGATCGTGTATATTTAATTAATGCATTGTTTTACGTGTTTAATGACGGTTGCTATGAACTTCTGTTACAAAATAAGATTATAACATTATGTTGCTATTAGGTGATTTGTTTAGAGTTCTTTAGAGTCTATTATTACACATCTTAACGTAATTATCATGGACAATTTTCATTTCAATAAATAATTCCATTAAAGAAATAAATAAGCAGATAACATTAATAATTCAATTCTGCACACAAAATTCTAATTGTCGTTTTTATGTATTTTTATATGTAGGTATGTAAATTACTTACATAAGTATTTCGGTGTGATGAGCGGTTTGCAGAATTAGTTCCAAAGCCAGATCATATACACGGTAACTACCTTCTTGTGGGCGTGCGTATGTCGGAGATAAAGAAATAACAATCGCATAACATTAACAACAACATCCTTAGTTGACCACTATGAAAACTGCACAACACGATCTAATCGGATTGCAAACATTTGCAGAGATTAACCAGTTGACTTTATCTTTAACGAAGCGCATCATTCCACTATGCAATGGCAACTGTCATCAGTCATTCGATCACTGCCTTGACATCTACCATGCCCAATGTACATTCAGCCAGTATTCAAAATTATTATTTGACAATAACTTTAATCGTTCAAAAACTAACGTTCATTTAGCGTCGTTAAATAAATAAAATTGAATCAAAAAAGAAAAATGTAGTCTTGTTTTAGATTTGATAATTCACAAAAAGTTTCTTTTGATGATTTTGAAGGATAATTTTTCTTTCTATCATCGTAATATAGCGACACCTAGCGCCAAGTAGCGACAACTAGTTTCAAAATGGACCCTTATTAAATAAACAAATTCTTCAAATATCAAACTCTGATATTTTTAGTTAGCTTAATTTTTATCTGACTGACATAAAGAGTTATGTTTTTAATCTGTTAGATGTACAAAAAGAGATGTTTCAATGAAGCCGAAAACAACAAATACAATACGAAATAACTATAACTAAATTAATTGAAATCTCTCACTAAGTACAATATTTTAAAATAATCTAAGTAATAGAATATAAAACCGACCACTTGATTATAATGTTTGTCAATAAATTGTGGTTAGAAACCATAATTTTCATGGAGTTTGAACTTTCTCCGCGTTAGGTTTATTGTGTGGTGTACTTTCTTTTTTCTTTATTGTTCGTAATTGTCCATTTAAAAAATTAAATGTAGGTAAATATAACAAAAGGAGAGGGTACGGGATTGTAAAGAATAGGAAGTAATTAGGGCGACAGATGGCGCTCGGCGCAACCGCAAGCGCTACTGTCGGTGACAAACGTTAGCTGCGGTGTCAAATAAAATTGAACGATTTCAATAACGAATTATTTTTAAACACAACATTGTTGACGATCTTTTCGAATACATATAAAATTATTTAACATTTATCTGTTTGCGTTAACATAAATTATTCTTAAGTTTGCTAAATGTAGATGCGTAGGTATTATTTGGAGACATTCGACTCTTGTTAATATTCAGTTGCAAATAATTTCAATGTCAGTAATTATTTGGACAACTGCTTTATAAATTCGATTATCTACAGATTTACTTTTAAGAGGAAATAACTTTCAGTTCAAGTATAGAATATCTTAGGTTAAAGCCTTAAACATTGTCAATTCTACATACAATTATAAATTGTATAATATAATAACAAAATACAATAGTCAAATATGTCGCTAATGTGACAAAATTACCCTTGTTATTGATGGGAAGTGGGTACAATGCTTTGCAGTCAGCCGCGAGTACTACAGCTGGCCGCGCGCCGCAACTCCGACATTTTCTATGCCTTTTTGACTTTGATTTATGTATTTTTTATGTCCCATTCACACGTCACGGATACTACAGATATCGTACACTACTGGAACGATAGCTATGTATTCTCAAAGCAATTTAAACATTCAATTAATAGTTGTAAAGTCTATTATCGTCTACTATTATCGATCCTAACTAATGTAGCAAATCGAGTAACGCTGCGCCTGCGCCAAGTATCGCTACATCATCACTTAATAGTAGGGGACGCGGTGATGGTTTTTATTTCATTTTCACAGTAATTTACCTTTGTTAGGACACAATAATGTTATTGTGCTGTTCGATTTTAAAGCAAATATGCGCGAGATTTTAGGGAGTGGCGGGGACACGGTACACACCCTTTGTGACATATTAAGTAACGGAAAATTAATAACGTAATATGATTGATAAATCACCGCGAAATAAAACTTTCGTGTAAATGTTATTCCGTAATTTCAAAAATATCAAACAAATTGTTAACATCCATACTTCGAGTTGTTTAAGTTAGGCAAATCAGATCCACGTGTGCTGACAATATTTGTATACAAGCAAGATGGGAAAGAGATGAAGAAGCTCGGTTTTTGAAGTCAAAAATTTAACCTCTACTTGGCGGCCTAATACTATGGAAGCCAATACAATAAGAACAATGCGTTACCTAATGTGAAGGTGTTTTTTGTAGTACTGTTTTTAAGACATCGCCAATATCAAACCATTTGTGTCCTTAGTTCTGAGCTAATACTTTGTAGGCTTAACTATAAATAATTTAAAAAAATAAGTTACATCAATAGAATTGAATTTGTTACAATCTTTTATTTCGCCATAAAGCGACTATGTTTGCTTTCAACTCTACTCTTTTCCAAACAATTTTTTTAACAATGGCCATACAAACCGCACTTTTACGACGCAGTTATCGCTTATTGAATAAAGAAACATAAAAGGCAAACCTATTCATCATAAGGAACTTCTATGACCGAACATCGTGACCTGCAACATATCAACTACATTCTTAGCTTTTATAAGTGAAAATTTAATCGGGAAAAAAATTATCATTGAAGATACTGTCGTGCTTTTGTGATCGCGCGATGACAAAGGATCTTACTGCGTCGGTAGCTAACAATGCGGCGGCGAGCGAGATGGGCAATTTGTCAGAATCGACAATACGCCGCTCGACATATTGACCATTATTTATGGAGCGCTGTAAAACTCCAACGAGGTTTTATTGCGGGAACGATTGAACCGCGTGTATTACACGATCATACCGATAATACTTTGTTGCTTGTTGACGACCGATTGTCTGTCCGTCTGTCTCGTAACTGGAGTTTCGTGGATAACTCACTCCTAATTACAGATCTTTAAGTCACCTGTAAAACCATTGCATAAGTACATCTTTAAGAAGTAGCTTTAATTAACCGTCATTAATTCGAATTCAAAGCCATTTGCGTTTTTGAATAATTTTTAAACCTAGCATATTCAAGGATATAAGATGTTATGAAATTACTAGCTTTCGCCCGCGTCTCCGTCCGCGCGGAGTTTAAATAAAAAAAGTAAGAAGCCCACGTGTTCTTCTAAACTGCTCTACATCTATGCCCAATTTCATCGGGAGCCGTTCAGCAGTTTTGGCTTTGAACTCTAAAACATCCATCCATCCAAACTTTCGCATTTATAATATTATCACATGATAAGTAAAAGTAAGAACTAAGATGGTATGTTTCGCATATTGACAACGTTAGCTAGAAAAGTAAAAACAGTTCAGTAACATACCTTAAAATAACTAAATTAAAGAAACTAGTTGCTTTTGCCGCAAATGTGCTGATTTCATCGCGTTAGCAACATCATTGGTACGACTACAACTGTGTTTGGAGGACACTATGTTTTATGAGTACCCACAATTATATTGTATAGGACAGTCTATATGAAGCGTGACGTATTTAATTTTACTAATGATCGCTACCGTAGCTTTGGTAGTGTACCCGCATCAGCAAGGCGGGCCGCGCCGCCCCGACCGCCCTGACACACCCGCGTTTTGTTCACGAACGCAACACGCGCGTACTGAACAAAACGAATGGTGAATGCTGTTTACTTTTTGTATTTATATGTACTTATTAAAATAGGTTTACTATCAATATTAGTAGTTTATATGTGAGGTAATGACGTAAGCGAAAGTTTAATTTGTTGACGTAATGGATAAGTTTAGATATCTACGTTTTTAAAAGAGCCTTCGTAATGTATCCGTCTTAACCTCAGTCTTTCTATTTTTTTTTTAATTTAAACACTTCACCTTTGCCACAAGATCTGATAAAAATCGTAGTATTCTTTCTTTACGTGACTATAATTATTTCCTTTTGTTCTTTAGCTTGTTTCATCTAAGATTTGCATTTTAACATGTTTGCAAACGTCAATAAATGCTGCTATTGCATGCTGAGGTGCAGTTATGTTCCGCATGGTTACAACAAACGCTGAGATGAATACTAAACTGAATCAAACCAACTAACTTGTAGGCGGAACAAAATAGGGGATTTTTTTCCAGAACAAAAGAACATATGGCGACTCAAACAGGAAAATAATAAAGCAACGAATCATGCGAATTATAATTATTTAATCGCTTCCTATTTGTTTTTATGTGTTTTATAATAGTTTATTTATAAGGTTATTCATTTTACGGTAGTCGTTTAGCAGGATGGTCTAGTTTCTATCTTTGGAATTAAACCCTAGCACCCACTCATGCTTGTAAACTTAGTGAGAGTTTATCTTTGTTAAGAATATGAAATAAATTGATATGATACATTTTTGTTACTGCTATACATATAAGCGATTTTCCAAAATGGCTAATAGTGTTTTTAATGCATTATATCTGTAGTCGTTCTGCAAAATTTAGTCTAAAAAAAATTCTGAAGATTCGAAATTTAGTTACAAAATATCAGTACTACGCAGGAAATAAATTAAATAAATATGTATGTTTAAAAAGAAAAAAAACTTATTTAATAAAAATTAAATAACATTATCAAAATGTTTTTCAAGTCAGAAGAAGAAAAAGAAACCTAAAAAATTCAAACTGCAATAAAATGTATGTAACGCCATCTATTATCAATTTGCGGAGTTATAACTTCGCCATCTATTGCCGAATAGCAAAATTATAACCTATAACCAGAATTAAATGTTATAAAGTTTTATTTATTTAATGTAATATAAATGTATTTACTAGTTTACTTTTCAGTAGTTTTACAGTATTTTAATACATAACTTCTGTAGACAGTTCAATGTATAGAGGGCGCAACTAAAACTTCCTATGTTAATGTATCCTCGAGCCAAGCTAAAACTCGTAGGTGTCCACATTCATCACATTTGCAAGTTGACTGCACCTGTCATAATCATCATCATCATCAACTTGTCTTGTCATCAGTATGTGCTGGTCTTCCATACGTCTGTATCCCCCGCCATATCCGAATCCACTCTTTTCTTAAGCATATCCTCTTACACATCATCCATCCATACTTTCTTGTGTGTTCCTCTTCCTTTTTACTGCACCTGTATTGCCATAAAACAAGGAAATATTTCTTCCGATTGTTTTATTTTTAAACATAGTTGATATATTTTCATAATTAACATAAACCTTTATCCAATTACAATTTTCTCTACACAAATGTCTATCTATCGAAGTCCGTACTAAGCCATACAATTAACAACACTCAGAGAGACATAAACAACAATTTAATTTGGAAAATGACGTATATTATCGTATAATCTTTGTCAAATTTGTGTCAATTTCGAGCAATAAAATAGTTTAATGTCCCATTTAGTTAGAAGCGGTCGTACGATAACGTGTTATTACGTCAAAGAAAAGGGCTCGAGGAATATTCCTTTCTTACTGCTAACTATTAACGACATCACATTATCTTTACGAATGATTATTTATACAATTATTAATTGACAGCTGCATTGAATCGCATGTTACAAGAAGAACGTCAGTTATGAGTGTGGAAGGGTGCACCGGTAGAGGTAGACCTAGAAAGAGATGGATGGATTGCGAGAAATGTGACATGAACAAAAAGGGAGTGATGACTGAGATGACGTATGATAGAGTTATGTGGAGGACAAAAACCTGTCGCGTCGACCCTAAGGGAGTAGGATAAGGAGGAAGATGATGAGATGAGCTGCATTAATATAAAATATACCAGAAATATGTATTTTTTGAATAAAAACTACATTCCGAAACAAATGAAAAAAAGAAATGTTCATGATTTTTTGGGATAAATTTCAGAAAGGCGGTGACCACTATTTACCAGTGACAAGAACGAGAACAATATTCATACAAAATTATAAACATGATGTTGTCATTCGAAAAAAAAAAATTACAATTACAGTGTAAAAAAAATACATTAATTTAGAATTCGTAATAATACAAAGCTTTTACTTACCAATAACAGTACTTAAAAAAAACATTGACTACAAAATGACAATTCATTCGACGATGTCACATTGCTCAAGGGAAACCTAGCGTTAGCAAATTACATGGAGTAATATCTAAACAGCGGTTTCTTTGTGATTTTCTACTTGGAAAATTGCATAGAAGCGAAAGAGACAATCAAATCGAGCCTTTTGTTAATGCGTTCCAGTTACACTGGCCAATGGAAACAATCCTAAGCTAGCATCCCTGTAATCTTATACGATTGTTTGAATCACCTATGCACAGAAAACGTTAACACAAATTATAAATGTTCCATGTAAACATGTATTCAATGAGAGTACATATTTTATTTTTAATGCTTTTATGAAAAAGTCAATAAGACGGATAGTTATCAACAAAACTATTTAAAAGTACAAACTTTTCTTCTATAAGATCGAATCATTTTTGTTTTTTTATTTACTAATGTAAGGTGGCAACCTGAATCCACCGCAATGGAACGCGACCGCTGCCCATAAACATCGCTATTGCAGATGCGTTGCCAACCCTTAATTGACGGAGGACTACCGTCAAATCCACAATTCCTTCCCATCCTTTTCTCTTAAAAAATAGGTAGTAAGGGAAAGAGACTAAAATTAGGCCCCCGGCACCACAATCATCAGATGAAACTCGGAATTGCTTCCACTTCACGTCTGTCTTCTGTGAGGTCGTGGTATTGCACTAAGCGTGCGAAGATGTTAAAGCGGGCACTACCACTGTTGTTGTACCAACTTTGGTACCTCCTAGCAACTTTTACAAGAACTATGACATTATTCGAATTCGGAATATATGCAGGTAACTATTTTCCTTAAAACAAAATTAAAGAAAAAGTCGATTTCGATGTCCATTGAAATGACATTTCTACAAAAAACACCAAGAAAAGTAAGCAACTATTAGTTTTGTTACGCTTTATAAATATTTCATTGAGTAAAACCTAGACGATAACGAAGTGAATAGACAGATCTCTAATAATTAAAGTTGGTCCTAAAAATAAGTGACTTATTTTTTGGCTATCGAAAGGATTTATGTTCATTATTAATCATACAATTAGTTCATTTAAATCGTACAAACAGAAATAATAAGACGTCACGGAGTTTTCCGATTTTTGTACTTTTGTCGCAACGAAACGAATATATGTGAGAAAAAACGTTAAATCAGTTTATTTAGCAAACATTATGAATCAAGTTTAATTATAACATTTATCACTGATTGTTAATTTGGCTGAACATGTAAAAGAATTAAACTATTTTATAAGTAAACATTAGAATTTAATTAAAAAAGTCAAATGTGTTTAAAAAAATTATATTCTATTCTATTTCTTGTTTATGGCTCTCCCACAGCGGATTGGGCCAGTGTCAAGTGTTTGTGGTTTTATTCTAATTTGGGAGAAACTGGCAACAAAACTCTGCTTATGGAGATGTTCGTGGGTGTACAAGCGGTCTAAATATTTTAAACTATTGAATTATATAAACTTGTTGATCTACTTAAAAAAAGGACGGACACAAAACATATATTTAATGTTAGTAGGTTTTAGAAAAAAATCTGAATTTGTTAACAAAATATCTAACATTGTTTACGAAAGTTCGTAGTAGAAGTTCAAAAGATACTGTACCTATGCAATATAGAAAAAAACCGTACTTAAATTATTACGTTAAAGACAAGTTAAATTAATACCTTTTGTTAGTCATTTAACTTTTTTAAAATAAAGTGCTTCAGTTAACGCCTCTAGCACAAAACAATCGACGACAGTCATTCAATCCTTTACTCGACTTCGCTTCGAAACGCTTTCCTTATAATTTCAGTTATCAGCACTATAGCTTTCGCTCCAGGGTCCGTTTATGTCATTAGTTGGGAATCGCGGATAACACAGTATTACTCTAATGCTCAATAGAAATACAGCTTACGGCGTTAGCTAATGCCGATAATTCTATAAGTAAATGTTAATATTGACTTGTCCTTATTGTTGCTAATTTATACTTATGAAGATAACTGTTTTGTTGCATTGGTTAATAGAAATAAAACTAGAACCATTTTAATCGGTCGAAAAGCTCCGATCACACTTAAAAATTGCGAAACAAACGTATATGATCTGTTAATTATATTAAACGAACTGTCTCAGTGTTAACATGAACAAAATAAGTTAGTTATATTGATTTTTTTTATACGAAAAGGGGACAAACGAGCGGCTAGAACACCGAGACGTTCATCTACTCCCGTGGACATTCGCTACACCAAAAAAATTGCAAATAAATATTCAACTGTCAAAAATAACGATATCTTACCGCAATACTAATGATTTAGTTACATTCAATGCTTTTCAGTAGATACCTACTAATAGGACGAAACAAAGACTGCATTTTTGGTGCATAATATTATGCGAAAATCGGCTTGGTAAAAATAACAACAAAACATTCGTAATTGAATTCCCAGAAATTGTTCATGATACATCGCAAGTAAATCGCTGGCAAAAAGCTGTTGCGTGTGGGCGGAGCGGGGCGCAGGCGATTGGAGCCGGCAGCGCCAATGCGCGCGCGCACCACGGTAGCAACGCGCACCTTCCCACAACAACCTTCCCACTTAAACAACAAAAATAATCGACAATTCTCGGAGACATACTTAATACCACAATTAATGCATCACAATCATCAATGACCATCAAAGAATCACGCAAATTACTCAGTACTAGTTTATAAAAACTAGCCACGACTCGCTCCGGCCAGCTACCTAACGTTTAACCATCCGATATTACCAATAATTGGACGCAGCATCATTAAAGCTCCCGGGGCCGCCCCGGCTCTATGCCGATCACTCGTTGTTATCAAGAATTTAAACTTTGCCAACCCTATTACCATACGCGGACCTCGGTCACTTCGTAATAACCATGATAATGTCAGAAATTATACGATTTGTGAGGAATTTTGTTGAAAATGGCGAAAACATTACAGAAAAGTACAGGGTTGTAACGACGGCGGGCGGCGGGCCCGCGGCGGTCTCCCCGCCGAATGCAAATTAAACGTAATCAAAATAATCATTTAGAATGGAGCGAGTGCCTCCGCCCTCTCCCTCTTACCTCCTGCTGTCGAACCACAGAAAGAAAACCCTCCTTCCGTGCCGACGGAAATGCAAATGACCTATACCTAATTCAGTCTTATTTTTTCGTATTTCAAACCCTACTGTAATTATGCCCACGATATTGTTTTAATTCACCAAATTATCGTAAAATTTCGTACATTGGTAATTCTTAAATGGTCAGGTTATGTTCAGTGTGTAGACATAAAACACGAAACAAATCATTTCTTCCTTCATTGAATTATTTAAACGGCTCTACGGAATCGGTTGGATTCAAACAGTTGCCAGAGTACATTGACGTGGACGTTGATTGTGTAGTAGGTTGCGGTTGTTGCAGCGCACTGTTAGCGTTTAATTAAGGCCACGGTTGGACGGACGCGGGCATATAGTTAGCCCACGCTGCGTCGCTCGCCAATTGGTCACCGATTAAAAATAATTTTGCATTTCTGTTGTCATTCCGATCGTTACAGTGAGTCGTGATGCGAGTAATTCTCATGCTGTCTTGTTGCCAATTAATTTCTGTTCTATTGTTTACGTTATACAGAAAAATGTCACAATTGCTATTAAATAAGCTATTAAACTTATTCTTGAGTGCCGGTTGCATGCTGTTATTAACAATGGTAAATTTAATGTAAGTTAAGTTGTTGTAGAATTTTTTTGTTGCAAATATGCGCCACGTGAAGACAAAAATCAAAAGTTCAATTGAAACTTTTTCAGTTTCAGCAAAACGTTTTGAAAAAGTATGAATCTGTGCACGTACTAAACGTATACATAGTTCAATATCTCGCAATATTTTCATACCATTATTTCTAACAATGTTCCAAGTTTAGCAGTCTTCAATTAAGTATACAACCACTGTCTTTTTTCAAGCCAGGTTCAATTTCTGTTTTGTGTTGCCAATTGAAGCAATTGATAATTGAAATGCGGTAATACATTGCATGAGTTTACTATACATAACGTGTATATAAGACATCTATGTGCAGGTATTAATGTTACATAGGGCATGCAGATCAATCGGCCAGGCGCGGCTCATTATGCAGCCACGAGGAGCGGCGCGGTCTGTCATTACAGCAAATGGAGGCAAATTGCGCACATCTAACGCACTGCCGAGCCGCGGATAATGCCGGCTGCGACTGCCGACTGCGAGCACAAGCGAACCCGAATCCCAACACTCTATGCTAATGAGGAATACGGCACGACGCTCGTGAAAAGGCGGCAGACATCGCTAATATCAGGTACAAAAGTAATAGTGGAATAAGGGTGCGATGATGTACTTTTCTCTTACAATTTGAGACCTTAGAACTTAATTGCAATCGTGAAACTTGTAATCAGCAGTAGATATCTTCTAAAGTATCTCTTAGTAAATACTTACATACATATACAAGTATCCATGAACACCTGAATTGTCTAAACACGATATTGAATTTTATTAACTTTATATACTCGTAGTTTAGTTCACTTACAGCCAAATGCTGAAACGAATCTTGAACAATTCGTTTTGTAAAACCAAAAAAAAAGGAATTTGGACTTTGGCTTTATCACATGCCATTTTTAAATTAAGTTTCAGTATTTGGCCATTAGTTGCAAAGTTTAGTTGTATACTCCTATGTTTGCATTAGTCTGTTTGCATTGGTCTGTGTGGGCGAAAGCACATAGATACACGACAGTTGAGAATGTCGTCTAATTATGCGAAGCCTGTAATTTAAAGTAATTTGCGTAATAACATGTGCTTTTCGATTTTGCCGTACTTTATACTGTGGTTGAAAAATATGTCTATGTATTGAATGAATTTCAATAAAAGGAAACAAGTTTGAACGTTTTTGTTTATAAAGCCTACATCTACCTACACGCGTAAGTTTTAACAGTAGGTACAGTCGGACTATTCAGTTAAAACTAAAGGTATGTAACAGGCTTTAGGTATTACTAAGACAAAAAAACATTCTACATGGTTATGTTTGATTGTCTGTTGTTCGGGACTTCGTCCGAGTGAAATTAAAAAATACAGCTTTTGTTACTCACTAATAACTGAGCTTTATTAAAGTGAAATTTTTGAAATCGGCCTAATAGTTTTTGAGTTATTTTAATACAAATCATTTCTCTATATAATAACGGAACCTAGAGATTCTGCCTTAAGCGCTTACTTACTCTCATTGTAATTGTAACATGAGAACTTTACGCGTAACATGAGCGCTTGATTTATGTTGCACGTTAGATCTTCAAGACAGAAACCGTATGCAAATATGTAGCTATAACAGTGACCGGCGATACAAAGCACGGGGGCTATTTACGAGAGTTAGCTTGGGGTTCCAAGCGTGCCCTACTGGAACGAATGAGTTACAAAAGCATATGTTTTGAGCGCTGGCGCACACCTTATCATTTACCACATTACGTGCGCAATGATTATAGTAATCTGCTCGCGATGGAACAATGGCGCTGCACTCGTCAGCAGCCACATGAGTCATGCTACAGGGTGATGAAAAACTCAATAGAACTCAACAAGTGTTACAACAGAAAAATACAGAAATCATCTCCCAGATGCAATCTGTAAAAGAGTTAAACATTAACAATAAGCCTGACACGTTTGCCTTTAATTTTTCCCATGAAATAATTGGATTATAAAGCTACAATACATGACTGCGCAAAGATATAGGTACAACTAGTTATTGGAAATTGTATTCACATTCTGGTCATGACGATAGGTATGGCTAATGGGCAATATATTCCTTATAACAACTAAAATAATACAATTTCGCATTGAGGTCAAAACTATGGTGAAGCGTTAGGTTCTCAAACGTAAGTTTAAAGCCGTCATTATACTTAATAATATATAACTAACAATAGACCGTTGATGGTATAATAGATTTTTACGTCCATATTATTTACATTTTACTTTTTAATTAAAACAATAATTTTATAGTTAAGTTAACTTTATTTTATATGACATTTGATAAAAGGAACACCATATATTTATTGTACAAATTTAATAGAAAATATGACCCTTTCACTGTTCGACATAATTAAGGAGTGCGTAACAGGACAAAGAGTGGATCGGCTACATGTTGTTAACTGTTTTGTGCTAGAATCGGTTGACAATGGTGGCGCACGGTGACCCTTTCTTAGGCAATTTGTGGACCAGCGGGCTCCGGAAGTCGGACTCGCGCCCTGGAATTATAGCTCCTTGCGCACTCCGGGAACACATTGTCGAGTAAAGGACTCCGCCCCGCAAAGATTTCTATAAGAGCACGTGACATGTATTCTTGAAAAGTTAATTTTTAGGCGATTTAACAATGAGTTTTGAACGGGTGAGATATTCGAGAATTGTCGGTTAAAAACGTTTATTTATAGGACTGTTGTTATGTTCGACATTTCAAGTTATTTATGGAATAATGTAACCTAATAATTTTCTTAAAAGTCATTAAATTGTTTTAAGTTTTAAGTCAATGCCGCGCCGAAGGCATCGATTATGTATTTACTTTATGTAATTAGTAATAGCTACAGCATCATTCCGAAGTAAAATAACTATGATTCATACACTATATGAATTAGATAATTGTATGGACTTTAATACTGCTGTATCGTCTCCGACATAGAGTCGCCATCGATCGACGCTTAGACGAAATTATCTCTGAATGTTCCGAATGACCTTGATTCGTGAACTTGCAACCGTTCATTACCGAATTACCAGCCCCTATCGTCTATACTTAGCGCGCCCGCCCGCCCGAAACAACCATTTAAATAATAAACATCTCCAAATAACACCCAAGCATTGTCTTAAGCACTACACAGATCTGCGTAATTACATTTATTAAATCAAATCGCTAATAAAATTAGCCGCACCAACTAATTTCGACTTAATTTTGCTACAATCATGTCCGAATCGGACGCACCGATTATGTTTGCAAATTGCCGAATCATAAGGATGTTCTTTAGGTTATGTATTTTAGTTTAGACCTTTCTTAGTTTGAATTCAACTATTCACATAGGTACTTAATTTTGAATGGAATGTTTTGCCTCATTAAAAATGTTTTAATCCGTTTTCTTTTAAGAAGAGCTTTCTACTCACATCGCGAACTAATAACAGTAAATACTTATGTTCTTGTTACGAAAATTCAAGGATTTTAATACAAAGCTTACCAAGTTTTTTTTTTTTCACACTACCGCATCACTTCAGTCAGCCCGTGAACATGGCGCATGCAACTGTGCCGAAATATCGGGAGTTAAAACAATTCAATCTTGGTAAGAAACCCGTATCTTACGAACATTATATTTGTAAAAACCACGACAGTTTAAAGTTATATATATACATCTGCACATTATAGCATCGGTTTGCAAACGGTTTGTAATTACTGACCTACCATAATTATGTACGACTCCTGCTTTGTCCCATACCTCAATGCCGTGTTTGTTGATTACACAGTTAATTAAGTTATTATTGCTTTGTTCGTGGACTTACAATAGGTGTACGACATGGTTGCGCCTCAACATTTTGATGCTAAAACATTCATAGCAAATACTTTGAGTTTATAGAAAAGCATGTATACTAAATGCATGTATTCATGTAGAAGATGTATAATAAATCATACTAGTCGTACTTCATACTAATATTATAAATAAGAAAGTTTAGATAGATGCATGGATGGATGTTTGTTAGAGTTTGTAGCCTAAACAGCTGAACCTATTTCGATAATATCTGGAATAGATATAGAGGATACTCTAGAAGAACTCATAGACTACTTCAATTTGTTTTTTTTTTAGTTCTACATCTAAAGTAGAGAATGTGACAGTCCACATTTTGTATAATACAAAGGAAATTGGTAACCAAGAAAAAAACACGCAAAAGTGGCATAATGTAGCAAATCATGTATAAGCAGTTGAAATAATAAAACACATTAGTTATATGCTTGTGTTATTTTAGATTTCACGTGTAAACGCGGGGCGAGGCTTCACGGCACGAGGCCCGCGGCGGTGGGCGTGCGCGCCGGCCAATGGCAGCCCCGAGACTCCCCATCAGTGTTGCCCTTTAACGGCCACTTGCCTTAATTGGTGTGTTTTACATAATTACAACATTATCATAAGTAATATTTTCCCAATGTATTCATTATATAGTCATGGATTTGTACGTATATTTCTTGAAAAACCCATACTTAAGCCTGAGAGACGGCCAAACGGATTTGATCCTTCACTGGGACTTTGTCAATGATTCCATTCTTAAATAATATCAATGAATGTAATTTCTATAGATATATAACATATGCCCTTAAGAAACCCTACGAGAAGAAATGCTTATCCATAGGCATTCAATATACAACAGAGTGGAGACTAATTTTAACAATATAGCATTTCAAGGAAGACAAATATGTTCTAAGTTATATAAGTGGTTGTGCAGGTGTTTCTTAAGACAAAGATCAAAGATTTACAGAGGTTATGGTCCTCAAATCTATCGTTTAAGCCAAATCTATATACTGTGATTAATATAGATTTATAGTTATTTCATTTATTCAACAAGCCAAATTATTGGACTTTCGTATGGTTAGCATAAGGATGGGCAAGACAGTTATGCAAAGGTTTTCTTTTTAAAAAGGCATTAACAGCCATTCAGTTTTAACTATACTCGTAGTTTCCTATATTAAATGTAACCTGGTTTACTAAGGTTTGAGGAAGAAAAAAAACTTGTTTATTCTAATATAAATATAAAATAATTATGAAAATTAGCTGTTATACCCGTATAGAACGTGCAAATTAAATATTAATTGCCTTTGCTACTAAAACAAAAGTCGAGCCAATATGAGAACAAAACTCTTCGTGTTAGTTTTTAAATGTATGTTTACAGTATGCATAATGTTTCAAATCGATCATATGTCATCATCAGCCTTTATTTCCACATTGTCGGATATTGACTTTTCCCCCAATGCTTTCCGTAAAAAGCAGTGCACTGACTTTCGCGTCATATTATGTCGATGATGCATCCAGTCTTCCATGTGCGGATGTAAGTTCCTCTACATAAAATTGTAATTAAACTTCGCACGAAATTTTAAAAACTAAGTCTGTTTATTAAAATAACATCAAAAACCAATTCATAAGTAATAATAATATCATGTCAAGAATCTTTAAGTCCCGATCGAAGTCTTTTTCTGAACGAACTTTAACTTTGACCGTGACAGCTGCCACCTGACAGGAAAGTTTGACGTGTGTCAAGTGACAATTGCTTTACTTTAAGATTTCTAATCAAATTCGTTAAATGTCGAAGTTAAATTACATTTATCTGGAATAATCATAAATTTCACTCTGCCGTAGTAGTTGCCTGTTAGATACGGATTCGAAAAGTATTGCTACCAATAAGTGTTGAAAAGATTTAATAATTTGTGGCCCAGTAATAAAACCACAAAAAGTAAGTGGCCATGGCACTTTTGTATGCATAATAATTTCCTGTTCATTGTAATCTATAGAGATGATTAAATTTGTTCCAGATGCAGTTAACTTCAGATCCCAGACGTGCTGACCGTGAACGCCGTTTCAAGCCTCCACCGCCAAATTCGGCTCCGGCAGAGGACCTGACTACGGATTACATGAATATTCTTGGTATGCACCATTGTACACATATTAGTTGCGAATGTTACTTATGTGGATCCTGGGATTTCCAAAGCAACAAACTGGGATCCTAGACCAAGCTTCTACAGGTAGATGTAGACATTCAACATTTCTATTTCTACATCTTATTTATTTCTACTTAAAAATGTTGTGCACCAGAAATCTATATATGTATGATGTACTAATTGGAAACTATTGATTATTTGCATTAAATGGGTATGGATATGACAGAAAATGAGCCTTTGCCACCAAGGTTTATGTGGCATGGGTGGATTACTATTATTAAATTAAATAATATAGAAAACATTTTTTTTGTCAGGGATGGTTTTTTCAATGTGCGGCTTAATGATGAGACTCAAATGGTGTGCCTGGGCAGCTGTCTTCTGTTCCAGTATCAGTTTTGCCAATTCAAGAATATCTGATGATACAAAGCAGGTATTATTAAAACAAAGATTTTATATTTAATATTTTAATTGTATATGTCTGAATACAGAAAGATTATCACTAACTCCATCATCGTCCAAGTTTTGGCACATTTATTTCTAATTTAGGCTAGACTTTTAGAAGTACAATATCAGCTTATAAATAGTTTTACAATATAAAAGTTAAATAAACCACAGTGGTTTTTTACTAGTGTTACAGATATACACTGACTTATACTAATTTATACCTATGCCTGTATATTTTTTTTTAACATTCTACTTGTCATAAGAAAACCAAAAAAAAAAATTGACATGAAAATAAAGTAACCATTAAAAAAAATCTCAATCATTTACATCAGACTAAAATGCGGCCGGAGTGGGCTGGAATGTTGTGATGTTGTCAAACAACAAAGTATTTAATTGGTTCTCCGAGTTATCAAAATTTAATAAGTCGAGTGATTAAATACACCTATAATTTACTTCAGCCAATAACATTGCATGTTATAACTTGGCGAGGGATTAAAAAATACCCTTTTTAATTATTACATTTTACCACTAAATATATTAAAAAATCTCTATAGGTATGTTTTTACAGTAATAAAATATACAAAAAAAAATCGACCAATTAGGTGTCGCATGCATATTGCCTGTTATGGGAAATTTTAATTAAAGTGAATAAAACATTATTAAAGAAATGCAATAATAATACAAGTTTGATTAAGGTTAGATGATTATCTAATTACTGATAGTATGAAGTTACGGACAGTTGATTTATAGTTTTATAAGGTTTCACCAGGTTATTAAAAAATAATAATAAAGATGTGACAATGTCAATTAAAATTTTCATTTCATATGTGTAATTGACTCATTTGCTGTAATTGTCACAATATATAAATGTTTTGTTTTACATTTTTCAGATTGTAAGTTCATTCATGCTTTCGATCTCAGCAGTTGTGATGTCATACTTACAAAACCCTGCACCGATGTCTCCACCTTGGACTGCGTTAACCACATAGATTTCATTAAAAATTATCAATGTTAAAATGTTAGCAATAAATATATTTACACTATGTAAATGCTTTTAATTACTGTTTCAGCTTACAGAGAAAACTTGCTACAAAATGATTTCATATCTAACCTAGAAATTTGAATTGATGGATGGAATCTATGCAATTTATGTCATTTCTTTTTTTGTAAATCCTGTTAATTTTTAAGCTTTTGCTTTAAGTCTTAATACAAATAATGTTATTATTTTTTTATCATAATTTGAGCTTTATATTTTGATTTCTTAAAAAAACTTCAGAACTGTCATTAATTGATAATTGAGCCACACAAAATCGTATACATAATTTTTTACAAATTTCAGGGTTTATCATTACAACTGATGCCATTACGCCAATTTGTGATGATTATACAAATGTACACGAAGACATGACTGATTTTTCATATTTTTATGACACTTATCGCACTCTAAATTACCCTCTGAATTATCATGCTTATCTTGCATGTGAACCTTCAGGTTATTGTTATTGGCGAAGTGTCGATAACAATGTGTGCATTTCAATTTCTTTTTCCTCTTACCTTTGCTTCTTGGTCTGGAATCTTTAACAGTCTCTGGCTTGATACTACAAACGGTTTCATCCGTAGGCTCAACAACTTTGCGCTCTTCATTATTTTCAGTAGGTATTGAAATGTCGCTATCTTGGCGGGATATTTTCTCCTTGCTACAACTATCGCTATTTTGTGTACTTTCAAAGGACCGCTTTAGAGAGCTTAGCACAGAATCCTTTTGTATTGATTCGTTTACGGAATCTGTAGATTCGATAGCTTCAGTTTTCCCCTGTGTTTTAGAATCACCATCAGCGTGGCAGTCGATCGTCGGTTTCGGTTCGGTCGTTTCTTGTTTGACGTTGGATTCGGATTCAGCAACCGCTGTTTCATATTTCTCTCTGATTGAAGCTAGTCCTTTAATCTGAAGGAATTCTGCCGTTTCAAGAAACGGATTAAGTTCCTGTTGCGTGACAATGACCTCCCCATGATAGATGAATTGTAGTAGTTTGGATAATTCTACATGTTCTACTTCGTTTAAAACTATGGTTGGATGTTCACAAGGATTCTTTATAAACAGATCTTTGAAAAAAGGACTACAGATTGATAAAATGAGCTTGTGAGCTCGAAACTCCTTGCCCCCCGCCGTCAGCGTTACGTCCACTAACTCTTCGGCATTAAGAAAATCTTCAAGAGACTGATTTAGATTTGTATGGAAATCAGTCCAACGTAACGAAAACTTCGTCGTCATCGTGAGCAAACAATTATACGTAACAGCGTTTAACTAATTTCTACTGATATACTATCGAACTATAAAAGTGTATGTGAAAAATCACACAAATTAAACTGTTTTACGTCGCATTGTTATTTTCTTCGGTAGATGTATCTTAAAGGTAAAAAAATTACGTTATTACAGCATTTTACTTCTTATAATACAATAGAACGGTAATTACATTAATAAAACGTTTAGATATGCTAATTGGCGCGTCTTATCGCGCAGATGTTAAAATTAATAACACATTATTCATTACTTCCACTCATATCTCGACATTGTCGTCGTAGGAAGATGGCTGCATGGAATTAAACTAATAACTCTTAAAAATCAATAAATGTGGATGGGGTGGGGGTAGGTATAAAGATGAAGCATCTCACGGTGGTTTCGCTTTAGGACCATCGGACCATAGACGAATTTATAGCACTAGCTGAAAATCTAGACCTAAACTATGGATTCGATAACACCCTAATTTGTTGGGGTGGTAATACTACGACTGTTCGAAACCACTTTTATTTAAAAGCTTTTGTATTTATCTTTAATAACAAAAGACGTCCTTAATGTGTTTCTAGGCAGGTTTTAGGAAATTTCCGAGTTTCCCAATCTAGATGAAAGAGTGTTAACCAAAGAAATACATGGCTTGTTGGGCATACGACAATTTTAACTGTATTCGTGAAGTATCAAACTCCCACTGACATAATAGTATTAGGTCCCATTGGTCCTTAAACGTAGGCTCAATGTTATACCTTAAAACCTATCTGAAGCTTAATTCAACTTAACTAACCAAGTTTATCAAATGAGCGAAGTAGTTATAACGCATAATATAAATGTAAAATACGACGGACTCTGATTTTGTCTAATTATTTTTATAGATTTAATCATTGGAAAAAGTACTTTCTTCGGAAATATGATACATTTTATGGAAATTCTCCAACCAAAAATGGCAACACTAAGTTCCAAATATTTATAGCGGCATTTAATTTGACATTGACAATTACAAGAAGAAGATTCCAACATTCTCATGCTACAATATGTTCAAAGTTTTTAATTAATTTTACGTTTGTCAATATTGGTGTTTAATATTTAATTATAAGATTGACTTTTTAAGTTTCTAGTGAGTACTCCTACATTATTGTAGGTTATTTCGAAAGGTGATTTCATACTTTTTATAGGTTACACTTTACTGTACTATTATCTTTTGTTTTAAAATGTTTAATCCACGTGTTTATAGATTAATATTATATATTTATTAACTTTACCAAACTGTTTAACGAAAACGAAATTGTACAATTTATTTAGCTTAGCTGTATCAGTTTGGTTAAGTACTAATTAGACTCGTTTTGTTATTATTTATGTATATTTTAGTATTCCTTAGCTAGACTTGTTACTTCATGATAATGTTTAATAATAATTTTTAATTTTTCTTTTGCAGAATGGCTCCTAAAAAGGTAGAAGAACCGGAGAAGAAGCCACTTATTGGCCGAGTGGGCACCAATTTAAAAGTTGGTATAGTGGGTGTACCAAATGTCGGAAAGTCTACATTCTTTAATGTACTTACAAAAAGTCAAGCAGCGGCAGAAAACTTTCCTTTCTGCACAATAGATCCTAATGAAAATAAGTATACATTTCTTAATCATTTTTTATTATTACATTTAACTGTTTAATTTTTTAATTAAGTATTTTAAACTACAAATACTTCAAATTTTTGTGAGCATTTTAAGTGAGAAATAAATTTTTTCTAATAATAAAAAAAATTCTTGGCTTAAAGGAGAAGGCTCAGTACATGCGACCTCTAGCTTGACCCTGAAGGCTGCGCTGGTTTTCAGCCTCCCCTTAACTTCTATTGCATGATTCTATTTATTTAGATCACAGTTCTAATATAAGACTAAAATTTCACATTAAATGGTATTGGTGTGATTTGTGAAAAAGAATTTCAGTTGTGATTTTTAAATATTTGATTTGAATTTTTGGATATTTAAATAAATATATTAAACTATAGAAACTATTTGCACATATTTTTTATGTGTGTCATTTTGATTGACAGCTGCTATATTGTTAAATGACTTTTAAATAATCCTTTGCTTTTAATTATGGATACATTGAAAACTGATAATTATCATCCAAAGTTGAAAGTAGTTGACAAAAGTGGTATTAAAAATGTGATTCCAGACAAGAATATTGTTTATTCAGGGAATTTAAATTTAATAAGCAGAACAGTTAATAAACCTGTCTATGACTTCCGGCCTCTTGCTGCTGCTGTCTTGGGTCTAAATAATACTGCTGCTCCACTACCCGATAATCTAGAATTCTATCACACTTGGACTGATATTGATTCTCAGGAAACATTTTTGAACACAAAACCAACATGCTACATCATTCTTGGAAAACCGGGAACTGGAGCGTACTCACTTGGCGAAAGTATGGCGAAAAAACTCAATGTTGTGCACATAAGCCCCAAAACTGTTTTAGTTGATGAAATGGAACAAAAAAGTGTAACAGGGAAATGTATTGATTTTAATTTACGCCATAACAATATATGTAAATATGATACTATTATCGCTATTATGAAAAAGAAAATACAATCACCAGCTGTACAACATCGAGGTTATGTCATCTCTGGTGTCCCGTTAGTGACTTCAAGCAAAAATATAGAATATTTTACTAAGAACTTATATGAGGAAGAATCAGTTTTGATTGCAGAAGATATAGTTGATGGTGTTATTGAAAATGTTTTTAAAAAGAGGAGAAAAGGCAGGAAACGTGATGCTGAAGCTTTAAATTCTTCTCAGAGTAGTGCAGATATGGCTGAAATTGAGAGTGAGATTGAAGAAGAAGAAGATGAACAAGAACCTGATGCAGATGTTGAGGAGGAAACAGTACAAATAGTAGCATTGCCAAAGTTTATTCTGGAACCTTCTTCAGGTGTCATAATATTAAACAAATCTTCCTTAAGTTCCAAGCATACAGTATTGCTCCATCAGTGCCAAGAACTGTTTGACTTTCAAGCTAATCCAATGATAATTATTTTTATTACTTGCCCAGATCCAGATGCAATAACGAAAAAAAATCGGAAATATTTCAATTATTTAACTTCTTCAAGTCCAACGTGTCCATTAATTTCAAGAAATGAATCAGAAATAAGATGGCCTACTAAATATGTAGTCAATGAGAATGTAGTAAATCCCGTAGATACCAGTGTCCTAAATCGGAAATATTTCTGCCGATTACCCATTAACTTTACTTCAAATGCAACAAATCAAATGTGTAACTACCAGTCCCATGTAACACCTTATTTAGAGAAGAAAATCAACGACTTTCAATCGAAATTCGTTGTAAAACTGGATGGCCGTAACCCTGTTTACGAAATGGCAAACCTTTTATTTGATAAATTATTACTTTTACCTGTGAAACCGGTGCTAATACCAGAACCTTTGTATCTTGAAGAACCTTCTGATGACATAGAAAGTTTTTGGAAATTAGCAGAAGAAATGAATGTCATCAAATTCGGCGCAAAAAGATTTAGTCGGTATGCCTCACCGTGGTATAACAGATGTCCCGTCGAACTGAAAAGAAGGCATGCAGTACAAGGGCTTTCACGATTTGCTGTGGCCTTTTTTAACCGAATTTATCTCCTATCGTCATTGGATAATATGGTGGCGTTTTGTAGAAATCCCCGATCCTTTTTAAAGCTACAGTATCTAGAACCGACTTGTAGAATAATTGTGACAGGAACAAAATTATCCGGCAAAAGTATGGTTGCGCAATGCTTATCGTGGCTGTTCAATGCTCCAGTTATATGTTATGCGTCATTTCTTAATGACATTAAGCAAAGAAAATTTGATAACTTCACATATTCTATATGGTCTATAATAGAAGCAAAAGTAGAACGACACAGAATAACCGACTGGGAAAACAAAGAGCAAAATAAAATGTCTGCTTTAGATTTATGGTATACATCATGCCTCGAGAAATTAAAGCAATATGTACGTTTACAAAAAGAGTATCTGAATATCAAAGACGAGGTACTTGACGACAACGCTTCCGCAAAACGTAAAGGTCTTTTTAACAGAGTCCAAAAACTCCGTGATGATCTCCAGTTCTTTCCCTTCTTAGATGACGTAGAAAAGTGTGAAGAGATTCTTAACGATCATAGTTTGCTTCAATATGCACCACCGGAGTTAACTGAGGAAATACCAAAACCAGCAGTACCCGTTCTCGGTGATGAAGATGTTATGGAGGCAATATATGCATATATTTCAGAAAATAACCGCCAAAATGACGTAGAGCCGAACAGTACGGAGATAATGGAAGAGCTTACAACTATATTAGGAAACATTGATATTCAAACAAAAACTAAATCAAATGGTGAGCACGAATATGGCACGTACATAATTGATGGATTTCCGTCAGATGCGGAATACTGGGATTTCCTATTAGGTTCGTCTGTAGCCCCTGATTATACCATAGCAATCATCGAGGATAGAGAAATGGATGAAAACATCGAACAGAAATATGTAAATTTGACAATATGTACAAAAAATCATGAAACACGCTTTCGTTTAGCCAATGATCCACTTGTTAAACTTAAATTAGAATCTAAATATACTTCGACACCTGAACCAGTTACATTAGATTTTTTCATAAATGATATTATTAATAGTATAATTAAATCGATCTTTACCAACAAAACAGAAATAATTAGCACCCTAAACGAAACCATAAATAAATTTCGTGAAGATTGGGAGGGCTTAAAAGGTAGTATAACAAACACGGACAAGGCGTGTATTGAAGTTCAACTTGAAAATAAATCAGATATCCAAATACTGGAAGAAGTATTGGTAAAAATACGCAGTAGCTACTACCCAGAAGGAAGCGCCGAAGTAGATGAAACATTTGAAAATCAGGGTAGTGAAGAAAGTACATCTAACGATTCGCTTGTGCAGAATGACTCTCGTTTCCTGTGTGAAACCAATGTTTATTGCCCTATTACTTATTACGATTATGGTGTTTTGTGGGAGGGAAGACCAGAATTTACTTTCAAGTATGACAATAAATTGCATTATTTTAGCAATGAAGAATTTTTAAATCAATTTCAAGGTGACATAACAAAATACCAATCCTATAACGAGCCATTCAAAAAGTTGTCACCGATGAGAATATGTGTAATGGGTCCTATTGGTAGTGGAAAGACATCGGCTGCGAAGCTAATTGCTAAAGAGTATGGCTTGATGTACATTGATTTTGTTGAATTCATAAATAATCATTTAATACCCCGCCATTATAAAAGAGTCGGTCGACAGTACGAAAATAGTTTTACTGATACGCCAATTGATGAAGAAGTGATGACGGAATTAAATATGAACGAGGATAATGAAAACTTAGAAGTGGAGATATTGTCGAATGAAATTGAATTAAGACGCATGGTTTACAATTACTTAGAAAAGGGTACAGCAATTATACCTATATTGATGCAAAAATTAATAAAGAAGCTGTGGTTCCAGCCGCCATTTTCCACAACTGGTTTTGTATTAGATGGTTTTCCAAAGCTGCAAAACGATGTAGAAGATATGACAGCATGTTTCTGCATACCTGATTTAATAATCGAATTGGAGTGTAATACTGAACTATCTTCTCAAAGGTTAACACCAAAATTATTTGAAGTATGGAAAGTACAACTAAATGAGGCTAAACATAAAGCGCGTGTTAAATTTGATAACGAAAAGCGCGAGTGGAGAAACTTCATAACCAAGAACGTGGTCGTAAAACTTATTCTTGATACAATTATAGACACCATTGGGTTAGAAGCATTTGACCAGGCAAAAAATCTTTCTACCCAGAGTGCTATTATTGAAGCACATCCGTCTGGAATGTACAACGTTGATACTAATTTATTTCAGACTTACAATAACTTCATATCAGAAAATCCAGAACCTGTTGATCAAAGCACATGGGAAAAACCGAGCGAGGTTCGGGAGAAAATTGCTTACAGAATTGAAAGTACCTATGAAATAGAAGATGAAAATATACAAACTTTAAAGGAAACATTATTGGAACAAAATATTAAATTAACTACCGTAAATGGAACGAAGTCGTTTACTAAAGTTGCCCGAATTTTACTATCGAAAGTTGCTAATCTTCGGAATAAACGCCAAATGTGTTTCGAGCAATCGTATATGATTGACCTTGATGTTGCCGAAATGTTGTTATTAGAAGGATTTTTTTTCTTGAGCAAATTTTATCGCATGTGTCCTGTCTTTATATACGATAATCCGGACGCTATATTCAATCCGTACAGTATCAGTAAAAGTAAAAATAAAGTTGTTCCGGTTATTCATCGATCACATATTTATTTTATCTGCAATGAAGTTAACTTAAAGAAATTTAGAGAGAACCCTTTGAAATACATTGTGAATGATAGCATTAAACATTTTATTGAATACCCATTGAAAATTGCAGTCACAGGGCCACCGAAGTCAGGAAAAAGTGAATTAACAGCAAAGATTGCGAAGAAATATGGTCTGTTGTGTGTATCTAAGGGAGTCGCCCTTAGGCATATTGTAAACGATCTATCATGGACAGATTTAGCATTAAAAACATTATCGAAACTTGACAAAGGAGAAAGTGTGAGCAATTATGTGGTAATGCAGGCTGTTCAAACTCTTATCAACAATTACTGCAGTTCCTCTCGTGGATTTATTTTGGATGGGTTGCCAAGTTCGCCTTTTGAAGCGTTGGAACTTCAAAAATTAGGCCTTTATCCTTTAATAATTTTTGACCTTCGTGGAGTTTCACGGATCATGATTAAAAATTCACAGAAAGAAATTTATCCGAACATAATCAAAATGAAACCTCCATATTCACGTAATTTTATTAATCATAGATTGGCGAAATATAATAAAAAGTGTAATAGAATTTCGGAATTTATAAACAACGACACTCAAAATTTGTTCACTCTAAATGCAGAAGAATCTAGATGGAAATGTTTCTATAAAGCTGACAACAAGATTTTTGAAATGATTCCACAAATCCATCATTACTTAACGAACTACAAAACCACTGCAGTACCGATGTCTGTGATGTGTATTTCGGATAACGATTTCCAACTCAAAATGTCTAGTTACAAGAACTATTGTCCCGTTTGTCTTTCTGACGACATAATAAAGCACAGCGGGTATCCAGTCGATAAAAAAGGTATTGTACAATACAAAGAACGTGTGTACTGGATATGTAATGAGCACCTAGATTTGGTATTGAAGAATCCAGTTATACTGTTGACAGAAAATGTCAACATACCTGAAATACCTATGGTTGTTAAAACTATTAACCCTTTCAATCTTTATGAGGATGGCATATGTATAGTGACATATGCTGAAAATTTACCAGCTCAGAGAATAGAAAAGGGAAAGGAAGAATATGCCGCTGTATATAAGGAAATAACATATTTATTTTGCAGCTCAACCTGTCTGCGTAAATTTTTAGCAACTCCGAAAATGTACTATGATATAACAGTGTTTAAAGAGCGCAAAATTTTCCCAACGATATCCTTAAAGAGCCTTCCCCATTTAGGGTACCTTGAGCAAACGGTGGGGAACCTTATTACTGAGGCTTGTTGTTCTGTTAACGTTGCGCGGCCAAAGTACCCGGGATTAACAGCACAAATTTCAGGTCTCTTATACGTAGCTTTCTACCTCAAGATTCACAATCCTCTAACAGACGTTTCTTTTTTACCATTGTATAAAAAATCCCTCAAAACATTCGAAAGTAGATGTCAACTCATGACCCGCGTAGGGCAATGTTTAAGATCTGTAGATAATCCTTTCGCACACTATCCAAAGTGTTGTAATCTAAAGGATATACAGGATATACAAAAGATACAGGATGTTACGGAACCCAAAGCCATTACAACAGATTCGGGCACTGTCATAAAACCTTCTAGTTTTAAACGGGAATCTAACACATCTTTTACCTGTTTATGTGATTCTGACTAATTTTTCATAGCATTTATGAATTTGACTAGTTTTTTCTAATAAATTTGATATTCTACACGTGTCTTTTATTTGTCTGTTAGTTAGTTTTCGAATTCGCAAGACTACTCCTATGATGTTTGTTTACACATCACTGATCATTGATCTGTTTGTTACCATAGGCGATGTATAGACAAGTGAGTGAGTGTATTTCTATGTTGTACGAGCGCAGAGAACATATTAACGTTTTTAATTTTTTTAATCTATAAGAAATATGTTTTTTTAACAAAGCCTAGTACGACTGATGTCTAACCTATCGTTTTGTTCTAGCACGTAGGGTACCAGTACCCGATGAGAGATTCGACTATTTGTGTGAATATCACAAACCAGCCAGGTATATACACTTTACATTTTTTTATTTCATGAAAATCATTTCTTTTGTACTAATTGAAAGTATATTTTTATAGCAAGGTTCCAGCGTTCCTGAATGTGGTTGACATCGCGGGGCTGGTGCGTGGTGCAGCGGAGGGACAGGGGCTCGGCAACGCCTTCTTGTCCCACATCAAAGCTTGTGATGCTATTTTCAATCTTTGTCGTAAGTTTTTATTGAATTATCACGATTATTTTTGCATTCTAGTTATAAGATCCGTTGTTATCCTCGGTAGTCTAAACCGTAAGATTGATTTTGAAGTGGGAGAGCGGACTGTTAGTGTTTAGTGACGTTTAATAAAGGCCCTTAGTGTAGACTTAGTAAGATAAATCTTATCCGTGACTGTGAATTATGAATGGCAGTATTTGTAGCAGTAAATAATTTCATTAGGTGCGTTTGACGACGAGGATGTCATCCACGTGGATGGTGAGGTGAACCCCGTGCGGGACTTGGAGACTATTGGCGAGGAACTGAGGCTGAAGGATGAGGAACAGCTTCTGCAGAACATTGAGAAGCTCGAGCGTGTTGTCAACCGCGGCGCTGACAAGAAACTCAAGCCAGAATATGTAATACTATCGAATTTTTTGAGTCTTGTATGAATTTTTGTTCAGGAGTTATCAATCTTTGTATATTTCAGGACGCTCTCATGAAGATCAAATCAATTTTAGTTGACGAGAAAAAACACATTCGTTTTGGTGACTGGAGCGCTGCCGATGTAAGTGTTGCCAGCGATAAAAATGTTTAACGTTTTTTAAATGTATTTTTTAACTTTGATTTTGTTTTTTCAGATAGAGGTACTTAACCGATATCTGTTCCTGACATCGAAGCCAGCTCTATACCTTGTCAATCTCTCTGAAAAGGATTATATCCGCAAAAAGAATAAATGGTTTGTATAAATTATGTTATCTTGTAAATAAAAATTAATTGCAAAGAGATTTATATTGAAATGGAAACTTTCAATATAAAAAAATAGGGTTTGACGTCTCGTTTTTTAGATGTTGTCTTAAATTAAACAATTTAAATAGGTGGAAAAATTACTGCTCCTACTTATTTGTTGTAATTATATTTTTTTCTATGTAACCTTGACATAATTATGACATAACTATCTTTTTGCCAGCGACTACATTCGCATGGAATTAAAAAAAAAACAAAAGTGGGTAGCCTATATGTTCTTCCAGACTATCCTCTACATCTATGCCAAATTTCATTGAATCCGTTCAGCCTTTAGGCTAGAAACTATACAAAATATCCATCCTATCCAACAATATCCATCCATCCATCTAAACTTTAGCATTTGTTATATTAATTAGAAGTATTTTGTGACAGGTTACCAAAGTTAAAGGAATGGATTGACAAGAACGATCCCGGAGCACCTCTCATCCCCTTCTCCGGTGCGTTGGAGAGTAAACTGATGGACATGGAGCCGCAGGAGAGGCAGGCCTTCCTCAAGGAACAGAACATCACTAGGTCAGTCTACCAATTTACATTTATAACGTAAATTTATAGAAACCTAGCTTGCAAAAAATTTAAAAAAAATAAAAAAGATAGCCTGTTACTCACTGAGAAAGTAGCTTTTTAATGATGAAAGAATTTTTGAAATCGCCTCAGTAGTTTTTGAGTTATTTCAGTACATGCAAAAATCTTTTCTTTTTAAAATTGGTATAGATATTTCATTAATTCAAAATAAAAAATCTAGTAAGTAAAGATAAATGCTATTAAACTAATTGACTAGTGTTGAAGATCTTCACGCGTTAGTATTTATGTTTTATTAGCTTTCGCCCGCGACTCTGTCCGGCGGAATTAAAAAAAAACAAAATCTAGTAGCCTATGTGTTCTTCCAGGCTTTCCTCTATATCCATGTCAAATTTCATTGAAATCCGTACAGCTTCTTTAGACTACAAGCTCTAACATCCATCTATCTAAACTTTGGCATTTATATTATTAGTAAGATTTTTTTAATTTGTGGCAGCGCACTTGACAAGATAATAGTAGCGGGGTACAAGTCGCTTCAGCTCGAGTACTTCTTCACAGCCGGCGTTGATGAGGTCAAGGCTTGGACCATACAGGTATACTATTACTTACATATTTCTTTTAATTTGTACTTCCAGCATACGGTTAAATGTTACTGTTACAAACTAGCTTTTTCCTCGTCCGTCCTCGTGAAATAAAAAAAAGTAACTTGTTTTTCCAGAATATTCTCTACATCTATGCCAAATCTCATCCACACCTGTTCAACAGTTTAGGCTACAAACTAACAAATATCAGTCCATCTAAACTTTGGTATTTATAATATTAGTAAGATGAAAAAGCTATGTACATAATTATAATGTGCAATCTAAATGTTTCATTTAAAACAAAACCTTTTTTTTAGTTTGAGGTTTTGAGAACATGCTACCAGAGTTTACTCTATGAATTATATTTTTTTTTTGATGGTTGCTAATATATGTTTTATGCTTATATTATAGAAAGGCACGAAGGCGCCGCAAGCCGCGGGCAGGATCCACACTGACTTCGAGAAGGGCTTCATAATGGCGGAGGTGATGCACTACAAGGACTTCAAGGAGGAGGGCACCGAGGCCGCCTGCAAGGCCGCAGGGAAATACCGACAACAAGGCAAGTCTAAATAACTGTCTATAGAAACAGCAACGTATAAAGATAACAAGAAAGAAATATTGAGTAATTAGGAAAATTTAAAGAAAAACAACGGAATAAAATTAAAGAGAAAAAACAAATTAAAATAGCCACAAAAACAGTTTACAAGAACCGAAGAAGTTATTAGAGACGTATGTACTCTGAATACATTTTGCGAGGTACCTGCTCTCAATTAATCTCTGTATACTTTTAACAATCGACGTTCGTCTCTGGATACAAATCGCATATAAAATATAATAATAATTATGTATTTCAGGTCGTAACTACGTGGTGGAGGACGGTGACATAATATTCTTCAAGTTCAACGCGGGCGCGGGGCTGAAGGACGCGAAGAAGAAATGACGCGGCAAAGTGCTGCTGCTGCTGCTGCACGCGCTCTACCTCAACCTCGCGCTCTACACCATCGCGCACGTCTGACTGCAGCCCCACTACAACCTGTACCATATAACTGCTATCTGTACTGTCTGGCCGCAGATTGTACCATCTAACTGCGGATTATAATCTGCATTGTATACCATCTTATTCCAGCTTACACCATCACCTAACTACAACTTGCACCATATAATTGCAATCTATACCATATAACTGCAGTTTGTACTGTCTGACTGCAGTCTGTACCATCTCACTGCAGATTATAATCTGCATGGTAACTCATCTGATTAGAGCTTGTACCATCACCTAACTTCAACTTGTACCATATAACTGCAGCCTGTATCATATGTTTGCAGTCTGTACTATCTGACTGCAGTCTGTACCATATGTTTGCAGTCTGTACCATATGTTTGCAGTCTGTACCATATGTTTGCAGTCTGTACCATATGTTTGCAGTCTGTACCATGTGGCTGCAGTGTACTATCACCTTATTGCAATCTGTACTACGTTACTGCAGTTTGTGTCACCCACCAGCAGCTTTGACATTCACTTGACTGCAGAATGTACCATTACACGGCTGTAGCTTGTACCATTGTGCGACTGTGGGCATAGCACGAAAATTTCTGAGAAAGCATTCGTAACGTCATCGGCAATTTTATAATATTTATCAGTGTATTTTACGCCCGCTAGTAGTACAGATAATACACATTTTGTCAGTAACGTTACGAATATAATCGTCACCGTCAGCAGCGTGCAGCTTATTTCAACAGTGACGACTAACATAATATGGCTTTGTTAATGTTCTTATTTATGTATAATAAACATTTTTTTGTAAATTAAAGCTTGATTTTTTTTTATTTTTGCCATTTTTGTCAAAGACTTAATGGTTTAAAAAAGTTCAGTATGTATGTAAATGTAAGAAGTAAAGAAAAGGATCGAGGTATGTTTGATATGTAAAAGGATGTCTAAATTTTAAATAAAAAAAATTGTACTTGAACTTGTTTATTAATAATAAATAGCTATTTATAAAAATAAACACGTAATTATCATTTTAATTATATTATTTCAACTAATTCTTCTGTTCGGACGTTTCCTTGTGTACCTTCGTTTATTTCATCGAATACTTTTTCCAAAATTATTTTTAATTGTTTGAGTAATCTCTTCAAGTTGATATGAGACAGAGTATCTTGTTCAGTAACCGGCGTTAATTTCTCTTTATCCTTCTCTGAATTTTTGAATAATTTGTTGCATACAAAAGATGAAACTTTACTTATAGCTTCTTCCCATTCCTGAATAGATTTTAAATTGACATAATGTTGAATTTAATTTGTAATTCTAGAAGAGATTAACACGTTCTATGCTACCAACTTTCCACTTAGTAGTTGGTTGTGTTCATTTCACTCGCTTCTCAGAGAATTAGATTTATTATTGCACTGAATGCATTATTATTGGGGAAAAAAATTCCTACTTACCTGGCAATCATCATGCAGCAAATCCAGTGATAGCATTTCTTCAATAAGGACGACTTTTAACATATCAGTAGATGTATTTCTTAATACGCAAATGATCAGTCGTCCTACAGCAGCGAGAGTGTTGCCCGCTCTAGAAAATAGTATTGCCATATTAAAATATTAAGGTATAACTAAGGCAATTATTAAGGTTAACACTACCTGCACACCACATTCCTGTTTTGAATAATTTCGTAGACAATATTTATTATCCGTTGGTGTGTATCTTTCATTAGAAATTCTAGTGTGTCGCAGTGCGCGGGGGGCAGGGAGCCGTACTGCACCAGTAATCTCTTCTGAACCGCAGTGAACTGTCTTTGTAAGACATCCAACTCATCCTAAAAAAAAAAAAACTATAAAATACAATGAATATAATAAATGTACAGTCGAGGAACTCGCTGTTACACTTACAAAAAAATTGTCTTGTTATTATACAAGCTGTCTTAAAAAATAGTTACGTAGCAGTAAGATTCGTAATTCACGGGATAAAAAAGCACCGTGGCATATACTGACCTATTATCAGAGACATTTAAAAGCTGTGCCATATTGGTTATTTATCTGCGTTGTCTCAATACGTACAATACTTTCAAATAACTAGCTTTAAAGGAGGAACACCGTTAGATTCCCTGATTGTAATATGTATCAAAATATATTGTTGTCTATGTTTTTTTCGTAGACAGAGAGAGGGCACTTGGAAACAAATAGAATAATCTCGACGTAATAATTTTGCAACAGTTGGCTACCTTGATTCATTAACTTACTTGTATTTTCTTTAATTTCATTCTTTCCTTAGAGTGAGTTTCAATACTTTTTAAAAACCTATGTATCATTTGCGAGATAAATTCCTTGCTCGGTTTGACTGTTATGCGCACTCCAATATTTGTTTGAATATAATAATCGTTTAGTTTATTAAGGAAATGATCTAACATGGGTGAAATCTCGGGAAAATCAACCGATTCTATCGAATATTCTTGGTCGTTACTAGAAACAGTAACAGTTGTGTCCGTCGTTTTATATTTAAATGTTATATTATTAACGGTGTCTTCAAAATTACTTAATTCTTCTTTTGTAACATCTGCAAGATGTTAACAAAGATTATTTTATCGATTGAAAAAAGGATTTTTATTAGGAAGTTTTATTGCTATGGAGTAAAGTAAAATAAATTGTTATACCTGTAAATATATTTCTCAAATCCAAACATGCCTCATTTACGTGAATGTTCAATTTAATTTGATTTTCCAAATTTAATTCTCCTACAGAGCAGTAAAATTTCAGAGGTAACATAATACTTCTGTTGATAATAATTATTTTCCCCGTACGATCGATTACAGTAAATAATATTTTTATGTTGGTATTTGATAAGTCATAATTGTTTGACATTAGAATGTCAGTTTTTATTATCTGTGTAACATTGACATCATCGATATATTTACCATTGTCAGAAACAATAAATGGAGAGCTACATATATACGTAACTTGTATATTCTGAATTAATTCAGGCTCTTTACAAATTAATGTGATAATTAAAGGGCATTTTATTAACTGTAAACTTTTATCGCTCTCATATCTGTTATTTTCGTAATAATTTTCGATAGGTTTTCCCATATCCGTCTTTATGCTTATAGTTTTTTCTATATAAGATACATCTTCAACGCTTTCTGAAAAAAATAATTAAAACGTATAGTAAAAATATACAATTACATAAAATGTAGAATAAAAAATCAAATATGTACAATTATTTGTGAATAAGAGTATGCGTAAAAAGAAATTCAATTATTCATTTGTTTTTAACTTATTTAAAGCAATTTTATTTAGTTAAAAACTCAATTTGATACCTTTATCATCAGATATAATTAATTTAAGGGCTTCTTCCACTGATTCTAGTTCTCTTTGTACTTCCACTGGGCTTACAATTTCATTGACAATATTGACATTCGGATTTAAATTAGGCTCGGTTCCTAAATAATTAACAGATATTACTCCATCGCGGGACAGAGTAACAACGCCGCCGGGCAGAGAGTTTATAAAACATCTACATAAAGATACAGCTTTTATCATAAGATCACACGCCCATAATAATTTAGTTCCTTCATAGATGTATAGTTTAGAATCATCTGATGCAACCATCACTAGAAGACGTGCCCCAGGTTCTGGAAAAAATATGTATGTTCTCTCATTGACTATTTCATTAAAATATACAATACTAGCTGTTGCTTGCGACTTCGCCCGTGTAAAAATAAAATACATAGTCTATGTTACTCACAGATAAATTACCTTTCTAACGGTGAAAGAATTTTTAAAATTGGCACAGTAGTTTTTGAGTTATTTTAATACATGCAAAAATCCAAAAACACAAATCTTTCCTCTTTATAACACTAGTACAGAACTAAAGATTACACAAGCAATAAAAAAAGAAACTAAACATTTGAAAATGTACCTTAATTTCGAATCATACGAATCGGAAATAACAATTATTTGAATTAAAGGACTGATTAGCGACCTCTAGCGGTAAAAAAAATTCTTACCATAGTACCAGCCAATTAAATAAGAATGGAAACAAATTGGTGTATAATCAAATCTGATAAGTTCCTTCATCAAACCGTTATCCTGGAAGCAATAGAGATGTCTTTCTCCCAGCGCAATGATGCTTGAGAAGTTACTACTCGTCTGGAAATATACAGAAATAAACTAATTAGATTGACCGAAGTCAGATATGGCATACAAAAGTAACAAAAACATTTTATTAATAACTAGTTTTCGCCCCCAAATCCGTTTGTTTGAATTAAAAAACTACAATATGTAGCGTATGTGTTCTTCCAGAATATGTTTTACATGTATGCCTTTCATCGAGATCCGTTCAGCAGGTTAGGCTACAAACAAACATCCATCTTAACTTTCGTATTTTTGATATTAGTAAAGTCAAAATGATTTTTACCCGAACAACTTGAACAGCGGATATTTCTTCACCGGCGTTGTAAGACCATTGGGGAATATTTGCTTTGTTTTGTCGTAAACTCAATTCGCTAGATTCTCGAAGTTGCTGATAACTGAAAACGATTTTCAATTTCGTTATTGGAGTTTAAAGGTAAGTATAATAACGTTTATCTTTGTATTAATGTATTTATTTATTGTATTTATAGTCCAACATTGCCTTGGTAATTTATTTACAAACTTTACTATACAAGAACCCCGAAGATTCTAAGCGCACGTGTGCATGGGTGGAATTAAAAAACAAAAGTAACTAGCCTATGTGTTCTTCCAGACTAACCTCTATACCTGTGTCTAATTTCATCAAGATCCGTTCAGCAATTTAGACAACAAACTAACAAATATCCTTTAATCTAAACTTTCGCATTTATATCTATAATATTAGTAAATAAAATAGCAATGAAAGTTGTGGGCAAAGGTAACAATTTAATATATTTACCTGTAAATCTCCAATGCCCAAGTTGATTTACAAATCACAAACATATCGCTACTCATGACGTAAGCAACTGGCCCGGGTATCAAAATATCGTTAAATATACACATGAAGAGGAAAGTATCTTGGTCGAAAAAACTGAATGTACCATCTAGAGATTGTACACAGATTAGATCTCTGGCTTTAGAACTGCCAAACGGTCCAACAGTCAGATTACATGCCCGTCTCTTGAAGGCATGTTTTATTACAGCCGTCATATTGTTTTGTTCACCTGGAAATTAATTATGTCTGTAAAAATCTTAATACATATTTATTTTATGCCTTTTACGGCTACAGCAGTTTTTTTGATAAATCCTAGATTTCTTTTCTAGTGTGTAAATTAACGATTTTAGACTTACCTGCATCTGTTAATCCTTCTTTTCTATGAAGTTCGTATATCACATAGCTTTGTGAATGTAGAACTATGATTTCTCGATCTCCAGATAACCTGACACACAAAGAAAAGTAGAACAAAAAGCACATCTTGGTTTTAAATTTATGAATATAGCAGCTTTCCCTGTGTTCGTCTAGACTATGCTCTACATCTATGCCAAATTTCATCGAGGTCTGTTCAGCAATTTAGGCTACAAACTCTAACAAACATCCATCCATCCAACAAAACTTTCGCATTTATAATATTAGTAAGAGTAAGATTATTAAGTGACACTTACCCTATAAATTTTCCAGTTTCAATTTGTAGAATAATATCCGATAATTCAGTCTCCAGAAGTAAAGCATCTTGACCTAGACTCGGTTTGAACAATTGTAACAAATTACCTTCCCCCAATAGAATACAATCGCTATCATTATGTGAACTGAATTTATCCACTTTCATACAACTAAAGTTTTGTCTGTCTTTATAATTTTCCGTATTGGTCGTGTTCGACCACCACTGTTTCACTTTGAATAGAGACATTTTAATTTGCAATATTTAACTGCGTTACCATTCTTTGAGTATTTTTAAAAACCATGGCAACGACTTGTAAACAGTGTTTCGTTGCGAATAGCGTAATAACAATCGTTATATTACGTATGATAATCATCAAAATTTAAAAATTATGATTTTGGTAATGTAGTTAAGAAAACAAATTATTTTAATACAGCCTTTAATATAAAACATAACAATAGTTAAAGCATACATAAAGTATAATCAGGACTTAATTCCGGCGTGTTCGTGTATGTCCCTAGAGTGGTCCCAGCAATGGTCCCAGCAGTGGTCCCAGAACTGCGTGAGACGCTGCTCGTGGTTCGCACAGAAGTGCTTGAAGTCCCGCAACATTCGCATTTGGAAGGTCTCGTCACCCGTCGCTGGCTGCAGCCACTTCCACTTCTTAGATATCATGTGGTTCCACGACCACAGGAAACCCATCTGAAACTGTACTATCAATGCTGTACTTATCCTTACACCTAGATAATAATAGATTAATCTGTAATGTGTAAAATGTAAGGTATTTTGTTATTTCAGTACTCACCCGTCGGCTGTTGTCGAATTCGTCTTTATTCTTGTCACTGACGTGCCACGAGATGTATCCCTTGTGCGGGCTGGCCGCCACGTCCGTGTGCACCGGGTACCTGCACACATTACTATGTGTATTAAACATTAATTACCTTATTAAATTCTTAAGATATCCTAGTCTATAAAAGATGATAGCAATACAAGTGTCACGTGATTTCAAATACTTTTTTGTCCCTTTTATTTATTTATCTCATTGAGTCTCTTTCGCATTGATTCTCTCTCTCTCTCTCTCTCTCTCTCCCCCCCCTCTCTTTCATTGATTCTGTCGCCCTGTCGTTGATTCTCTCTCTCTCTCGCTCGTTGATTCTATCTTACTCTCTAGTGGATTCTCTCTTATTTTCTCATTGATCCCCCCTCTCTCTCACTCTCTCGTTGATCCTCCCTCTCTCTCTCTCCCTCTAAGTGATTCTCTGTGTGGGTGTACCTGTTCGCGTTGAGCAGCCTGTTGGGCGGCTTGCGCAGCGCGCGGCCGTGCGGCGCGGGCGCGGTGGGGATGAGCAGGAACATGTTGCCGGTGAGGTGCACGTACAGCTGGTCGCCCACGCCCTGGTGCACCGTGCTCTCCACGCACTTCGTGAACCCGAAGCGGCACGCGATCGCCTCCTGGAACAGGAACAGCCGCTCCTCCCACGTCTCCTCCGGGAAACCTGGGGAACCACTTTCACAGATTAACTCGCTGTTGCTCGTGACTCTGTCTGCTTGGAATAAAAAAAAAATACAAAAGGATGTGTTCATCCAGACTGTCCTTTACATCTGTGCGTTCAGCAGTATAGGCTACAAATCCCAAACATCCATCCATCAATCCGTCTAAACTTCGCATTCGAGTATAAATAAGAAATAAGATAGCAAGAAGTATAAATAGTAATAATGATGCTGAAAATGACACATTAAAATCATGATTTTAAAATCAGTGGGCTCTATATAGCTAATTTTATAACATCAACTAAAATACATTTTAATTACTGAAGTATAGTATACCTTCAAACAGAGCACTCTTCCCTCTCAGCAATGGCTCTTCATTGAGCGGCACATAAATAGGTCCACGCAGAGGATCCGATTTCAATGTAAAAGGTAACGCCAACGGATCGGCCGGAATTGGCACCATTTGCAAACGGCAGTTCTGTGCTTTACGAGCCCATCCTAATATCTACAAAATTATACACAAATAAACCACAGAATACACGCAAAAAAGACCTGATATAAGTAATAACCAAACTTTAACTTTAAGAAGAAAATTAAAAAGCTGGACATGACATACCAGTTCAGCGACAATATTCCCGCTGGCGACGGCCCACTGTATACACATCTCATAGGCCTGGTCTGGCCTGAAAGTCGCCTGGTAGCGCGCGTGCCCCCACTCTATGCGGTCACTCTTGTTGCTCACGTCGATATCCAGGTGCGTGTTCTTGTATAGAGGCACTAAATAACACCAATCAGTTAACAAATGGAAGGTCTTTGACATTGGATAACAATTACCGTTACCATGGCAACCTTGCTTCCTAGATGTCACCTTGTACTTTATGGTCTCTTTTCTACATGAAAGTTTATTTTCAATTTATTTACCACCTCAATTCAATAGAGTTAAACGTTTCGTAAGTGTAAAGGCTTTTATTAGAGAAAGAATTATTGGAAAATATGCTGTGATTGCTGACATCCTACGCCAAAAAGTAGTGTGTGTTCCCCTTATTATATTAGTATAGAAGTGTCTCACAGTCAGTATCAGCAGCTCGGCTCATGTATCTAGGGTCGATGTTAGGCGCGAGGAAGGCGGGAAGGCCGGTGACGTCACGTGTCCCCGCCCCTACAATGTCCCGTGCACCTGCCCCTGCGATGTCCCTTGCCCCGGCCCCTGCCCCCGCCAGCGGAGACCGCGGTCCTAACACTTCAACTTCCATCCACTCGTTCTCAAAGCTCTGCAGATCTCCGAGCGGCTTCACGTAGTCACTTAGTTCTGAGAATGATAAGTTGTAAATCATGATTTAAAAAATCTAATCTTAACAATCTATATCTTTTTTTATATTACCTTTCTCTTTCTTCTGCGGCAGAATATGGTACATATAGTAACCGACCACAAAGCGTTTTGTCGTATCACCTGATGCATGGCAAATCATCTTCTCTTGCAACATCCGCTAAAAGGGGAATAACAAATTATTTTCACAGCACAAATTCTTTAAAACGGCATATTATACGATCGTACATTCGTAATTATAATTTCATGGTTAGTACCTCCATGATGGTGGTTGCTTTATCATATGTGACGGCCTCCATGTTGGCCTGCAGCCAGTGTATAGCGTATATAGAGACGAAGGCGTGCGAGGGCAGGCTGACCGTCTGCTGCAGGAAGCCCACGCCTAACGTCGGATGTCGCATGCGCTCTATTATCTCTGATAGACTAGAGTTTGATTTTAACTTTGGTTCTATCACTCTGAAAGACATTTTAAAAATGTCAATTTGGAAGTAAACATGTGGCAATCTCACGAAAAGTAAAGTAACCAAATGATGGTGATAGTAGATGATAATATTATGATGACTAATTCAATTGTTCAAACCATTTGTGATGTATGTACGTACTAGTTTTCGCCCGCGAATTAAAAAAAATCAAAAGTAATTAACCTATGTGTTCTTCCAGATTATATTCTACATCTGTGCCAAATTTCATTGAGAATTAATTCAGCAGTTTCGGCTATAAACTCTAGCAAACACCCATACATCTATTTAAACTTTCGCAATTACTATTTTAGTAATACTAAAAGACCTTGACTTTTGACTTTTAAGTGTATGATCGTTGTTTTGCAACTCACCCATCATCATACGTGTCTTCAGTTTCCCCTGTCTGTGATTGTGTCCGCTCCAGCACTGTCTTGGCAGCCGCCCTGCAACACACAGCTTGTCCGTTAATGTATGATTAATTGAAAATTAATTCATGCTTAAGCAATACGCATGCAAAGATAAAAGCGCAATATCTAAATAGATGTAGATGGTATTATGAAGCAGAGAATTAATAAAAATAATTTGGAAATAGGTTCATATATTTATCAGTTACGTATAAATAAATGAGTACAGATAATATATGAACCTTGCAAGTTAAATGGGATGTAAAAGCATGTATACTTACTTGTTGCATTGACTAGCGTTTAGTGACTTAGTAGGTGATACTTGCTGCAATGAAACATTCGGAAAGGATAAGAAAACAAGCAACCGATAGGGGGTAAGCATTGAAACGGAAAATGAGAGCAGAGTTGAAATATCATAGAGTTTTATAATCTGTAACATGAGAAAAGCAATATTAATTCTAATTTTATGACAAAATTATATCTTTTGATAAAAAATGCATCTAAGCGGGCAACACTGCGTCATAAGACAGTAAGTCGAAATTGTTAGAAAATTCTAAGCTTTAAAATGTTTTTTATTTTTTTAGATTTGTAAACCATACGAAAATTTTTTTATAGATATGAAAAACGAAAGAAAACCTGTAAAGAACTAGACAGCGCTACAGCAAAAGCAAAGAGTCAAAACCAAAAACCAAACGCAACACCATAAAGTGAGAGAAAGAACAAAGATAAGCGACTTGAAACAATTTATATTCATGTAACGATAACGATAAAAAATAGTGTACGTACAGGAACATATTTTTTTTAATATCAACGTATAAATTGTTTCAAAATTAAGAGCGTGGTATCGAGAGCACAAGCTTACAAATTTGAAAATTTAATCCATGTCTTTTTTAGACTTGTGCAAGCGATATAGTGCGACAAACTTATCTGACCCTGTGACAGTGCTATCAGCGCTGTTTGATCTATAAGAAAGTATAAAAACCTTACTTTGACATAGAAAATGCTCAAGACAAGTCAGCTACAGTTTGGCTCTTGTGTAATTTTGGACATTAGCAAAGGCTAAATAGCTATTATAATTCTGTTTAACCGAAGATGTCGATGCAATTCACATCGTAATACATATTGTCATCTCTTTTTTGTGAAAAAGACAGTAAAGAACAACAATATGTAGTCAGTGTGAGGAGTTCTGGTCACCGGTCACCGGGTGAGAAAAGTTTGTCGGTCTAAGCGTGTAATACATGTCACATATACTGACATGGCCTCAGTCCGGAGCCGCGGCCGATCCGGCAGTCGGGTGCTGCCGACGCGCTCCCTGAAGGGCGAACTCACACCGCCCTGCTACACCACACAACACGCACCTTTACTCAACACGCACTTACGCCCTACATAAACACCCTAAACACATACAGAGGTAGGCCTTTATAAAAGTACAGATATATTAATAGTTTAAATATGCTTAAGACAGTTTAATCTGTTTTAAAATCTACAGCAAATGATTACGATTAAAAAAATTGTCTCGTCTACATGAAAGGTTTACCTTTGCATTCAGATTTGTACCCTAAATCAATCACAACAAAGTCTAATTTCGTCATCCAATAATTACAGAAGTGCATTTTGTGATGACACATAAAACTACTTAATTTAAACTAAATTACGACACTACTGTAGAAACAAAGCTAGCAAACAATTACAAAGTAAAGAAGTGCGGTCCGTGCATTTGTTTAACTTGTATAGTTCTTTTCAAATATTTTAGCGGCCCATGAACGTCGGCAAAATTCACAGTGGCCTCCCAACGCTGCACGTTATATCAAAAATTATGGTCTGTGCAGCGACTCACGTGAAGTTTAGAGCCACCAAGATATCTGACAACTACTATATAAGCGGTGCTCGTATGTACGAATGTCACAAGAGTATGCGATAGCATATCAATTCTAATAAGTTGTTTGGTGAAAGTGATAGATGTAAACGCTGAAAGCCTTTACAAATTAAAACTACAAAGGTTCATTTTAATGTAAAAGATTCGGTTAGTCTTTATGCAAGCGGAGTAAGGTTGAAAATTAAAACCGCTGCCTTTGTAAATTTCATAGTTTTGTTAAGCTACTTGAGCTGTCATTAATGGTATTATGTCGTTAAAATGTGTGAACGCCTCATTAGTTAAGAAAAAACTACATGCGACAGTAAAACACAGCCTACGCCGACTTAAACAACCTTTTAAAATAACTACAAATGTAAACATCTATACTGATAAAATGGACGAATTTTAATAGCCAATGTTAGCTGGCAACTAAAGAAGAAATATATTTCTCTATGAATAGCTTAGAATCATGTTTTGCGTTTAACTACCAATAAAATATTCATTTACTCAAAAATAATTTAATTGTTAGCCAAGTAGAGTTAAATGTGGCCAAAAAAGAGTTGAAGAACTAAATTTATTAAAACCTGTTAATTTATTTCCATTCAAATTACTGAAAATCAATTATTTTTTTTTATTAAATATTCTGGTGGCCTTTTATGTATTTCTAATTAAGTAAATATGATTTATGTCTTCTTTCACAAAAATCGTAAAATCTTTTGTTATATAGTCTGGAAATAACTAATTTATTGAGCTTTGGAAGTGAGCAGTGTTTTTTAATACGCAGATTTATAAGAAAAATAACAAAAACAGGGAATCTTCAGCCGTCAGACATAGTCAAACGACTATAACACAACGCGTCAGTTTTACTATACCGGACAATGTTATGGTCTAATATATAATTTTGATACTTAAAAAAATTTTGATACTTTAAAGTATTATTTTAATGAAAAAGAAACCGCAATTTTGCATCGCTGTCAAACTAATATCTACTGTGTACAAAAGCTTAAATACAAAGCTTTAGAAAAGGTATTGGGTATTCTGACTAAGATAGCACGTTTATTTGGCAATTACTTTTGGCTGTGTATTATAGCAGTATTTACACAATTACAACGATCAAGATGTTTTAATCTTCTATTACACGTAATAGTATTAGTTTGACAACTCAATACATGTCCGGTACATCGAGCGGTTGTGTCGGTACGTGTGTACCTGCGCGTTCCGCGTCAAGATGGAGGTGGAGTGCCGGCGACGCGTGGGCGCCGCCTCCGCCGCGCCCGCCGGCAGCGCCATCTGCAGCACATCCACTGTAGTCGCGCCAACATCGCACCAACCCCCCCAATCTCCCACCCCTCTTGCATTTCAATCTACCCAATAACACCCCCTTGTCTCCTAACGACGATCGTAACACGAGAATGTACCTATCTTCATAAGAGTATCGATCTATCACTTGTAACCCCGGTGCAAACAAAATGGATTTGTTAAATGCATTGTAATGTGCTGAGACACAATGTCTAACAAATATAACGAGGCAATCTGAATGTGTTGGGAATAAAGATTTGTACAGTGTAAGGCCTCTAAACATTATAAAAGGCTTTCGTGAGACATTATACTATATAAATTATAACACGGCTAAACTCCACACCCCTCACATCTGTCGTCAGTACCACGCACTTTGATCAACCGTGCGCTTCGGTTGTGTGATCCACAGTTTATTGAGTCGGAATTGTCACACGTACGACAGGTGTTAGAGAGCAACGGCTATAATTGGCGGCAGAGTTACCGCCTTGCAAACACATCAAGCAAAGGACGGCCACAGGATGTTGAGCGTGTCCCGGCATACTTGCCGTACGTGCGGGGGATAACGGACCGAATTGGTCACCTGTTACGCCGGAGATATAGCATCAGGACCATTTTCCGACCCCTGACACAAATACAGAAAATACTGCGGTCCCCTAAAGACCGGGACCCTCTGGACAGCCCTGGGGTCTACGAAATTCCATGCGATTGCGGTAGGAACTACATCGGAGAAACGGGGCGCAACATAAAAACTAGACTCACGGAACACATCCGGAGCATTCGCAAGCTCGACAGCAACGCCTCGGCGGTGGCGGAACATGCCCTTGCCTCCGATATGTCACATTATATTAGGTTCGACAAAGTGAAAGTGCTAGCCCGCGAGAAGCATTTTGTATCCCGCAAGCTTCGTGAGGCAATAGAAATCAGCCGTCGGCCTAATTATAATAGAGACAAGGGTTGGGCTCTGCCACCCGCGTGGGAACCCGTGCTGCTGAATGCGAAGCGGAATAAGATCGACAATGTCGAAGACAACTTAGTGGACATTGTAAGTGTATTTTGTGCCCCCGTTAATAATAATAACACCACCACGTCAGTTTCGAGCTCGTCTGCGCCGACGCACATAGTGAATAGTGTACCCCCCGCACCCCCCGCGCCCCCCGCCCTGTCGAAACGCGCGATGCGGGCGAGGGCACGCAGTGACCGTCGCGACGCGCTAGCGAGTATACCCGATTAATCACTCACCCTGAAGAAGGACCCCCAACGGGTTCGAAACTGTCGGTGCCTACACCGAATGTTATCACGTGAGTTTAGCCGTGTTATAATTTATATATTATAAAAGGCCTTTTACCCAACTCTGGGACACAGGACTTTGTAGTAAATCCAGGTTCACCCAAACAGGAAATCATACATCTTGTGCAAACAATCGGGCAAACAAACAATATCCATTCCATTCCAATATGGCATATACATAATTTGATAATAAATTATTATTTTCTGTAAATAGCTTAACCCAGCTTAGTTAAGTATAAGATTTTAAAAAGCAAACAGTTTGCGTTCCAATATTCTTTTAGGTGGTTACAAAGTTTCGTTAAAATTTTTTGAAAGGCAACAAATGATTTTACTAAAACTCCCAATAATTCCCAATAAAAGATCTCAATAATTGTTAAAAATTTAAAGGAAATATTTCACAAAAATGCTCATGTATATCATAGAACCTTTTATGCGTACCAAAGAACAAATTGTGGTAAGGAAGGGGACGCATAAATATCTTATTTCTGCGCGTCTCCTCTCTCAGTTGAAAATAGGCAACACTTTTGCAAATGCGGATGTCTAAGAGGTGTGGCCACTTCGCTAGTTTAGCAAATTCAGACAGCCACTGGTTAATTTTAAGTTTAAAATCTTATACTTATAAGTGGACATTATATGTCATGCGATATATTTCATATGCCTCGATAATTTCATGTTTGAGTTTGGTTAATTCAATCAGTTTTATATGACTCAATTTATTAGAGGTAAGTTTGTAACGTGCTACAACATGCGGTGCAAAATAACTACGTGTTACATCGGTGCAATACAACATGCCAACTAAGGGACTGTCCCACCACTGACTGATAGAGGCTCAGATAGTTTATAAATGTCACTGTCAGACAAGGCAACAAAATCTGATATTGCCATCACACATTATACATGTAGGATTGTTATCAGACAATTTAAAATTTGGTGGGACAGACCCTTAGTGTTATGCTGAAATATACAAGTGTGCAAACTGTAAACAATATCACATATTAATAACATATATGTACAGACATATTTTTATAAATTAAAGTATTGTTTGAATTTAAAGCCGGCTTTTTTTCAATTAAAGCAATTTATTTGTAAAAAAAGGCTTCATTTCTTGAATTCAACAGACTCGAAATTAAATAATTTCCTCAATCTATAGCAGTACAGATATGACATTAAAATCGTCTTTCAATTGTTTTATAGAAAATAATTATTTCAGTATATTTTTAGAGCGAATGCAAAAATTTTATTTATTAATTTGCAAATAATGTTTATCTATTGAATCAGCTTTTAAACAATTACTTAATGTACAAGATGCTAAATGCTTTTGACTAATTTTATTGCAAATTAAGATTACTTACCCTCTGTTTGATAGGTCGTTTAACTTTATTGAAGTATAATTCAGTCATTTTAAGGAATCCGTCAGTGAGTTGTTCGAGGTCGTGTGCGGAGGGCGCGGGGTAGATGTCGCAGTGCGCGCTCTCGTCCTCCAATATCTGTTTGGTGGCCGCGTTACTCAGCGGCAGTAACAGGGTCCTGAATCTCCAGTATTTTAATGACTGAAAGGAAATTGTTGATTTTTTTCCTACTTTTAATTTACTCTGTACTCCTATTTGCACAAATTGTACTTTTCTACATACTCTTTGCACAAATTGTACTTTTGTACACTCTGCACACTCTTTGCACAAATTGTACTTTTGTTCATACTCTCTGTACAAATTGTACATTTATACATACTGGTTGCACAAATTGTACTTATAATACACAAATTATATTTTTGTACATTTTTTGCATGGATTGTACTTTTGTACACTTTTTGCACAAATTATACTTTTGTGCTAACGCTTTGGTAAAATCGCACTTTTTGTAATAATACAGCTTACCGTTACCTCTTCGAGTGCGAAGTCAGTGTCGCCGCGCGTGCAGATGTAGTGGTCCATGTAGTTCCAGCTGTAGTTCTCCAGCTTCTCCGTAGTGAACGACACCCACGACACCTCGTACGTGTCGTGGTACGGCGCGTGGAAGCGATACCGGTAGTGGATGTTGAACGGGGGGTAGGGGTGTCTGAAAAACAATTAAATAACTATAATACGGATAACAGAGTTCATCTCAAAAGTTTTCTGTGCTAATATTATAAAGATGAAAGATTTGTATTTTTGGTTTTTATTAAAACTAATGGGCCGATTTCAAAAATTCTTTCACTGTTAAAATGCTACGTTATCTAAGTTACATAGGCTATATTTCTTATTTTTTTTAATTCCACGTGGACGTAGTCGCGAGCAACATATTAGATAAAATAAGTAAAACTATAATTATATAGCGGATATGCTAGAAAGGACAAACTCCTTACTACTTTTGGATCAATTTGTGGACCGAGCTTTAACGTGATTATTTAGAATGAAACTGTCGAGGTGTAAAGATAAGGTAGAAAGAAATAAAGTTTGTAGCGGCCCTATATCAATCTTACAACCTTAACTGAAATAAATATAACGATTTCAAAACTGTTTCTTACCTGGGTCGGTACCTAGTGACGGTGATGGTGGAGCCCACCAGTGTGAGCTTGTGGAATATCCTGCCGATGGAGAGCAGGTAGCGCTTGGTGTGCGCGCTGGCGGGCTTGCCGCACTGCGGGGCCACTTTGGACGGCGGCGGCGCCGGCGTCGACGGACAGTGAGACTCTATCACGTCGTTCTCATTCACACCCACGATTAATTGGAAACCCTTTGGAGTGTTATTTAACTTTTTTAACAGCCGCAGTAGAGTAGTTGGATGTAAGGGTAGATTTAGTATGAGAAATCCTTCACTCAAGGGCATTAAAAGCCATTAAGATTCTTAAGTTAAACTTTAATTACAAACCTCATTAACATTATAAATCTATCAGTTTGGATGGATGGAAGTTTACTAGAGTTTGTAGCCTAAACTGCGGGTACGGATTTCGATAAAATTTGGCATGTATAGGATAGTCTGGAAATACATATAGGCTTCTTTTAATCCACGCAGAAGGAGTGGCGGGCATATGCTAGTATGTCATAACATGTAAAAATGAACACGATGAAATCGTAAAGTGGGCATATAGTGGTTTCAAAGTTGGTACAATTGAGACCTTTGGCCTTTGAGACAGGAAAAAATCACTCACTTGCGCCAATCTCTGTGAGACAAGTTCCTTGAACACTTCGTTGGTGGTTAGCGGTTTTTTGTATATAGCGCGGTTCTGTGCAAAGTCTGCGTTGACGTCATCAGGCAGCAAATTATAGTCGGACACGAGATAATCGTTCTGCAGGGACCGCTTGTCCGGGAAGTAGTCCGTGGTGATGGGGAGACAGGCCGGGATAGTCAGGGACTTCCAATCAACGCCTGTTTGCAATTCAAATTATTTTTCTTAATACATTTGTATGTAAATATGTTGTTTTTGAGTTGTTACATATAATAGGTTAAATATAGTAATGGATTAGTTTATTAGTATGTATATTTTGACGTGATAACGTCTTATAAATCAATGAACGCTAAAAGACATGACTCTCACGTTTCGCCTGAGCGGAGTGTGCGAGCGCATGCAACAAGCGGTAGAGGCAAGATCTGCCTAATCGTTCAGTTTGTGACGTTATCACGTAAAATTATACTCCGCAAATTTTACAGAGTAATTTTTGTTAATTTTCATAGTTAATACGACATAATAATGTAGATAAACAAGTAATTTATTATGGTCATAATGAAATACCGCATTTCGTATATCCCGAACTAACTACGGTTAAGCATATATTAAAACTAAAGATAGACAATTTAATATGGACATGCAAATTTTAAAATATAATACTGCCTTTTATAGTTGAATTAAAAAAAATACATTAAAAAGTTTAATCAAATAATATACTAAAGTATTTGTAAAGCATTGTAACAAGCAAAACATGCAATACAGTTTTAAAGGCAAGGCATACGAACTTTAGAGGCATATCCATATTAATCACATGACTGTTTCAGTTATCAACACTCTAGAATACCTACTAGGAACAAACTAAAACTACAAAGCATTTTAAACATTTCAAGACACGGTCCTGGCACAAGTTTAATGAAGCGTGTGACAAATAAATGATTGCATTCAATTCCCGTGTTTGAAATAGTTACAAACATATTGGATTTCCTACAAATAAACTACGAAGCGATTGCATATTATTTTTTTAGTATCCGACCGAAACAATCTTTCGAGATTACTTTTGAGGGCTGAAATCATTTTAAAACGATAATTTCGTTTTATTTTGTAAAGTTTACATCTGTAGATAATATAATACCATCACTTAAAAACTGGTAGGAACTAGATTTTTGATGGGAACCTAACACCAAAATCTTCGGTCGGACACTAATTATTACAACCCCGCAAATTATATACTCATAAATAGGGCTTCGCCGCAATTTCTACATAATGCAAATCCATTTAATTGTTATATCAAACCTATTTCTTGGTTCGCTTTACGCCGCAATCCCACGAATGAAGACATACAATGCGGCGATATCATGAAACATTAAAAATGAGATGAATTTTTAATAAAACACACATAATTGAATAAAAAAAATATAAATGTCATTAAAATGAGGCGAATAATATTAATGAAATTATGATATTCCCAAGAAAAGAAAGAAATAACTATGACCTTGACATTATTTCAGTAAAGTAATTCTAGAAATTGCACTATATGTTTACTTCTAAACAGATATAATGTTAGTTGAATATATTATAGCTAACATATTAGTTTCCTTGTGAGAGTATTCATTATTATAAAGGCATTCCTTTTTTGTGCTTTAAAAGTTAATAAATGTGCCATATCTATAAATTATACATTTTTTAAGCAAAAACCAATACAGCAGCAGGGGTCATAAACTTGTTTTATTTCCATTTACATATTTGGTTAGTAAATTATCATAATTTAAATTACGACATTAAAGTAAACATCAGTTAAAAATTTATTTCACATAGAGATGAGAATGGATGATCGGTGCCGAGTATAGAAAAAAAAAGTGAAAAGCAATATCGACCAACTATTGAGCAACATTTATGGCCAAAGAGCAAGTATGTCAATGAGTCGAAAGTGTGCCAGGACCAAGCAAAGAGTAAATTCTTTAAAATGTGAACATACAGTTTGTGGCCCCTGGTTAATGACATGAACAGATGGATAGATTATTATTACAAACCTACAGTTCCATTCTGGTGCAGTTAGTTATTTACACAAAGAAAACTTTTTTATACAATGAAAAAGTTACGCAAACAAAATCTAATTTAATAATTAATATATAATACAATTAAACAAATTAAAATCATTGGAATTAATGTTTCAATCCTACCACTGTAATATTATTTCAAATAAAAAAAATTACAATAATTTATATAAGTAAACTAACCTGTAGTTAACGCAGGAGTCCATTCCTGTTCTCCCGTAGCTCCCCACAGTAGTGCGAGTGACGCATTGTTCGTAGTAGAGGGCGTGGTAGATATTCCCGTCCCGCCCGCACCCAACACACCTGCGCCTATACCCGTCCCGCTCGCACTCAGCACGCTCGCGCCCAGCACGCCGAGCGCGCCCGACGCACTAATCATGCGCTTACGACTACTCATTATGTTACCTATATCAACATTTTTATTTAAACTATCGAGATATATAACAACTGAATTAGTTTTCATCTCTCGCTTTCAATTTGAAGATTACTGTCATTTAGTTTTTTTTTTTTATTTTAATAATAATTTACATTATTTTCAATTTCTTACAATACACAGTTATAACAATACAATACAATTACACAGTTATAATTTAAACGAACAATCAAAAATCTTAGTATTAAATTCCAAGATATATACATCAAAAATCCTTAACCGCAATACAGTAAAATAAACCTATGGAACCCAATACCTTAGTTTCGTATTGAATATCTTACCATCGACTTGATATACAGGGTGATTATTAAGAATGGAGGGTCCGTTGTCTTTGGTGCCATTCTCACAGCAGTCGTCGTCATTTCTGGAGGCGGGCTCGCCGGCGGGCCGCGCTTGGTAATGATGTTGCTGGATTAGAACACCCTTTGGACCTATGAAACATAAAAAGTGCTTAAATTTAACATTTATCAGTAGCAAACACATGCTAGTAGTACATATAACAAGAAAAAATTACAAGTATAACTTAATTTATGCGCAAATCTTACTAATATAAATGCAAAAGTTTGGATGGATGGATGTTTGTTAGTGTTTTTAGCATAAACGGCTAAACGTATATCGATGTTTGACACGGATGTAGAACATAGTCTGAAATAACACACTTTCTTTTGTTTTTTATAAATTCACGCAGACGGAGTCGCGGGCAAAAGTTAGTTAAGAAAAAGATGATTTTTTTTTTGAACCAAAAAAAAGATTATTACCTTTTGGGAAGATATGAGTCCACCGCCTTCTATTACTTGTTAATTTAACTTTAACATGTGAAGGGTCGAAGGGGTTGATGAGGGCGCGGCCGGTGCGGATCACAGGCTTGTTGGACGATATCGAACTACGCGGTGACAAACGATTTATAGAACTCGGAGAATCTGTCGTATCACTTGTAGATTCGAGACCACCATATTTATCTGTAAAAATATATAGATTATTAGATTTTTTTAGTAACCAGCCATTCATCAGAAATTTTTTGTACACCACACCGTCTATATGATTCAACAATGTAAAGTTTGAAGCTCGAATACAGAATTGTAAGCGATTTTTTTTTACATCTGACAACCACTGGAGAATTAGAGATTTGTTTTTTTTTTTTTTCAATTTTTATGCATTTTTTCTAAAGTGGTATGAGTAACAATTGAATTAATAAATGCCGTACAGTATGGCAATCACTTTGAGGTAAGGTAAGTTACAAAAAATAAATTAAATAGTACATACTTCCTCCAGTCAGCATATCTCCGAGGCTGTGATGTATATCGGGGTCAGACATTTTCCTGTGATGTATAACTGACGTCGGCGGACTTTTACGGCTATTTATATCAAGACCGGCGACTGAAGTCTTCTTTGTGCGCGTATGTACTCTTTGAACACTGTGGACAGAAAAAAAAATTTGAATGGTTAAAATTTTTTTTTAAATGTTGAAATTCCATTATTTTAATAATTCGTTAGTGTTCTGTGCCGACCCTCCGTAATGGATAAGGACAATTGGATGATGATGATGAATTCGTTAGTGAAAACTAACGAACACTAAACTGTGTTACCAACAATTAATTTAAAAAATCTATTGAACACTAGTTCAGAACTAACAAAGAAAAATACGTGAGATTTTCATTTTAGTGTGTTGGTACCACATTATAGTTTTTTTTGCTACAAAAAACTCTGTCGGTTGAAGACAAAATCCTCAATTAAAATTAATTGATCAACTCTATAAAGAAAATTTCATTAATTGCAGCATGAAACCGTGATTGAAGGCGTAGAAGAAGATACCTTTAATAAACTACAAATGTTATCATCCATACAAATATATATATATTTTCCATGTTTTGAATACAAAATAAATTTCTGACACAGTTAAACCTATAATTTAAAGTGATGAAGTATACATATAATAATTCAAAAAACTAGACGTATATGTGTGCTGTATGTATGAAAACATTTTAAAATATGAATATAACTATAAGGTACAATTTAGTAATTACAACAAACATTTAAAATGTAATATTTCATATCGCATCTAGTAATACTTTACACATGTACTTACCTGTTTGTATTCAATAGTTTATTTTTTTTTTTTTTTACTACCTACGTTTTGTTATATTTTTGTGTACGCTTGCCTTATATAATAATATAAATGTTAGATAAATAAGTTCCTTAAGTAAGTGAATTTTGTAATTCTTATTAAGGAAATAAATATATTCTTAAACCTTAAACCTATGAATTTCAGTAAGAGTAAATCATTGTAAATTAGACAAAACTTACCATGTACTATGTGCAGGCGGCAACTGAAATATTTGTGCATCATATGCATCATAATCAAATATAGAATTGTGCATATATTCATCCTCTTTAACCAACTTTCCTTTCACTTCATCTTCATACATCTTTTTCAACGGCTCTTGACTCATCCTCGGGGGCAACTTTATTCTCGGTATAAAATTTGAGTAAGCAACTTTCTTATTAGTCGAATAAAATGATAAATTAATCCAATGAGGCATTGAATAATCATCTATTGAGTTTACACCGCTATCTTTGTTGTGAAACTTCAACAATGGCACTGCATGTAGAGGTTGCTCGCCAACACACACCAAGTCACTGCCTACCCCATTATCAATGATTCTTTGTTTCGTCACATTAGTCAATTCTCGGTCTACTTCGAATACTCCTACACCAGGAGTTATTACTACGCTTAATTGGCCAGTACGATCAAAACATCTGTCCAAGTAATGTTTCTCAAACACTAAAAATACAATAAAAACGTAATAAGCACACAAGTAAGTATTTCACGCACAGCGCAGCATTTTAGCTGTTGTCCGCGACTTCGTCCATGAAATATTAAGATAAAAAAACAGACTATACTAAGCCCATCTATGTCAGCTACCCTTCAGTGAAAGTCCGGTCGAAATCTGCCCAACCGTTTCGGAGTTTACCCGGAACATACGCGGTTTGCGGATAGACGATCAGACAGACAAAGAAATGTTTAAATGCGAATAATCTTCCCGAACACTGTACCTTTTCTTTTGATATTACAGACCCCCCAATTTTATTATATGTATAGATATAGATAATGATGTCACAATGACACAAAGCGAGAATCTTGAATGTTGCGAATATTTAGATGGATTGATGGATGTTGGTTGCTATGTATCTCTAGAACAGATATTGCTAGAATTTTACATAGACGTAAAAAATGGATGAACACAGGCCATTATTTAATTATTTTCTACGCGGAATAAGTCACAAGCGACAGCTAGTATCTATAAGTCTAAATATAACTTGCCATTCAAACTCATATTCAACACTTCAAGGAAATTTCCCTGAGCAGCGGTAGAATTGATGGCAGTTGGTATCTCCATATTGGCTCTCTCATGGTACTGGAGAACTATCTTCTGATAGTCCGTAAACAGTCTTCTTAACTGAAGCAATACATTTGACCAATCGTCATATCTCTCATTTTGTACTGCCACTCTGAAAATAGAAAAAAAGAAGTGTTATAGTTTTTTTTTTTCAATTAAATTTTGATAAAATAATTTTACACTCTTTAATATCAATGATAACTAAATATTGCTCGCGACTTCACCCGCTTCAAAAAAATATAGCCTAAGTTACTCACTGATAACATAGCTTTAATGGTGAAAGAATTTTAGAAATCAACCCAGTAGTTTTTTAGTTATTTCAATACATACAAAAATACGAATATTTCCTCTTTACATTAGTATAGATTGAAATAACTTTAGGATCACTATTTTCTCTAAATTATGCAATAAATATACATTTTTCATAGAATACTTAAGTTACATAAATAGAAAATTAAGAACCTATAAAAATCTTCATAATATCTCCCTCTGTAATCTTTCTGTAAGCATTCTTTCATATGTTGTGGGAATTCTTCCAACGATTTTGCTTTGTAGAATGTCCTAGAGAATAGAACTATTGTTACTTCATGATTGCTGCCATTTTTCTGCAACAATTGATTAATTGAATTATTTAAATTATTTCAACTCATTACACTTTGTGAGTATCTACACATGTGTGGAACAATAATTTTGTTATCAGAGGTTCAAGGGTCGCAGTTGGCATATGATAGGGTCAATGGAATAAATAAAATACATAAAATTATCATAATTTAAACATGAATCATATCATACTGCTTAGTAATAATACAATCACAAGTCTGGATAATTGGATGGATGGATGTTTACTATATCTGTAAAAAGGCTTAACAGAATTAGGTGCAGATGTAGAACATAGTCAGGAATAACACATTCGCTACTTAATGTTTTTTTTTCAATTCCACATTCAATTTTTAAAAAAAAGTAAGTGAATTAATAAACATTATAGTTGAGAACTACATTAACCTAAAAATATTAAATTAATTATCATAACTTGGAATCTAGAAGTTTAAGGAATTAAATAATGAGATAGTATATATTAGAAACATACCTTCCACTTTGCAAAAAGATCAGCCAGAAAGCCATTGACAGCCTTTTCAAAGTATAAGTCTCCGTGAATATCGAAGTCCCACATTTCAGATGACATTTGTATGAACAAATACACCATAGATGTTGAAGATCTAAATACAATCTTTGTATCTTCAGTAATGACGCCGCACGCAACACGGTCACCTTGAGACCACATTTCATAAACTTGACATCTGATAGCTCCTCCGCAATACTCTATTTTCTTATTCAAATACACACATGTGCTCACCTTTAAGTAAAACAGATATTAATCCTATTGATATTGATTTATAAAATGACCGAATTTTGGGTAATCTATTAATTTTCCTTGTACCATTAGTACCATTGCTCTAGGTTATGCTACAAAATAGTTGAAAACAATAATCTAATGGTGGGATTTCAAACCCTTAACCATTATTTTAAAAGGCATTAGAGGTTTATTCATTTGAATTAGACATTAAATGAAAAAAGTTAAATGTCTTGTGATATGTAACTATTTTCATACCACCAGAATAGGTCAAAGGTGTTTATTATTTGCTGCATTAAATATACTCACCAAATGATTTTTTAATCTCCACATTTCTGATCTGCCCATATATTGATCTTTGAACGTAACTTCCACTGAATCTAATGCCACATCAGCTACATTAACAATGTTGACATAAACATCAGCAAATGTTCTCAGTTGAAATGTTGTTGCTATACTTTGTTCCACACTTATAGTATCTGGAAGTTTTAATTATCTCTTCACAAACATATTACAGACTAATGTTACAAGGCAGTCTTACTGTGAATCTAGCCAAACACACATAACTGTACCTTTTCAAGAACTTACCTTTAACTGCCCGACTGGGTGCTTCCACCTTTGGCACCTGTAGGAGTAACCTGGGATAATCATTTTCAGGATGATATATTTCAACAATATCCTTTTCTTTCAAACCAGGGTAATCTTTCAGATTAATTATCAGATCTTCAGCTGTAAATAATTATTGACAATGAATAACTGAGTCTAAACATGATTTTTCTTAATCCAAAACCAACTTACGGCTGAAACTTGATTGGTGGACTATAAGCTTGAAGAATTTCATGTTTAATTTGTGCTTCTCCTCTAACTGGACCAAAATAACTTGAAAGTTTTAGGCATAAAGAGGTCCGTGTGAGTTTATAACTTTTCACTTAATCATAACTAAGCTTTTTTATATTTTTCATATGATGTAATCAACGATAATATATAATCATTGTGATTACAAATACTTTACAACCAAATTGAAAAAGAAAAAAATTCAACAGAAAACCCGAATGGACACAAAGTGTTCGCGTTAGCGAAATGCTATGATACTAAAGAGTAAACTTAATCTAAACTTTTTCGTTCTCATTATGAAATCTACCGACTCTTTAAGGATATCATTAAGAGCGAAATTTATACATGTAAAAGCTATATTAAAACTGCGTTACGTTAAATTAATGTTTTTGCTTTTTGTTTTTGCGTTTTGACCAGATTATGACACTGACAGTGACATGTGATGTGACATAACATGATTGACATTTACACATGGCAGGTGGAAATCTGACAACTAACGGATTGTAGTTTGACAGTCATCGAACGTTTCATAAATCTTCTAGTTTGGAAATAAAGGTTAAGTATAAATACTGCACTTAATGTTGATATTATAATTATAAGTCTTCAAATGATTATATTTAAGCTTTAGTAAAATTTTTATTCAAACATGATAACATAAGAATTATTGTTTTCACAGCATATTTGAGTTCTGTATCCAAATTGACAAGCATAGGATACGACATGACGTCATTGTTTAATGTCAGATACTGGTGATGTTTACCATTTTCAAATTATTGCAAATTTGCAATTCGTTTGGACTTATATTAGTTTATAAGTGAATTGGGTGATATTATAAATGAAAATACAATGAATTTATTTGATTTAAAGGAGCCAATAGCGTATTTAGCTGTTGCAACTACTATTTTGCAATTTTTATCGGGCATGTATGTAGTCTTTGCAGTATAGTATTCCATGTTTATTTTTTAATGACTGCAAGGCAATTTAAATTACATTTTTAGCTTAGTCTGCAAGCAGTATGTCGCTAATAAAACTACTGCAGAGGCTTCCTCCTTTCCTTTTATTGCCGGCGTTTTATCGTAAGTTTTACTATGCCAGAAATTTAATGAAATAATTTTTTCTGAAATTAACACATATTCATTATGCAGGTGTGGGATTTGGTTGCTATACGGATTGACGAAACGCAACGATAAAATAGTTACGGTCAATACAATTGGTCTCGTGTTAATGATCTCATATTCGGTCATATTTTATTTTTACACATTTAAAAAATCCGCAGTATTGAGACAATGTACTTTTACCATTATTTTCTTCCTTATATTATTAGGATATATTTCTGTTGAAGAAGATAATGAAAATCTTGTTATTAGACTTGGTATGTGATATAATTTTATTATAATGTAAATTGAATTATGAAATATTTTTGTGGTGGTTGCATGTTTAATATTTCCAGGGTCCCTTGCCTCGTCTTTTACTATTGTAACAGTGGCTGCACCCTTGAGCAAACTGTTGCATGTGATCAGAGTAAAAAGCACAGAGTGTTTACCATTCCCAATGATACTCATGTCCCTATTTGTTTCGGCATTTTGGTATCTCTATGGTTATATAGACCAGGACCTATTTGTTGCGGTAATATTTTTTTATTTACTATATTTAAGCATAAATGTTACTCACCTAATAGATCATTCAGAACTATTCATGAAGAATTGAAGATTTTTGTCATTAGAATTATATTTCTGTGTATTATAATTTTATATTGTAATGACCAACAATGACCTTTCACATTTCAGGTTCCAAATTTTATTGGTATGGTTCTCGCAATGGTCCAGCTAGTTCTGTTTTTAATATTTCCCAGCACTTCTCATTCCTCCAAACAATGTAAAAGTACTATAGCTTAAATGTTTTCAGCACAATATTTAATGAAATTTTGTTAAAAGACAACATAAGTTAGGTGTGTTCATAATTAAATCTCAAGAACACCGATTATTGTCGATGAAGAGTGTTTTTTTTACTTTTAATTCATATTTCTTCTTTATACATGACATGTATTTCATATAAATTTGTGGATATTTACACTTGTAAGCCCTAAAATGAATGTTTTAATTTGAATTAAGCTAATGCTTTTATTAATATGGGAAAGTGACATCTACCCCATTGTTCGGTGAAATTTGCATGATTAACAATATCCAATTAATACCAGTATTTCTTAGGTTGTGCTTCCCATAAAAATGTCTACCTCTTATATACTTTTGTTTAGCACAAACATTATAATATATTTTTAAAGGATTAAAAGAAGGCATTTGTGATATGTTCCTACTGACTGCTCAACTCAATATATATTTAGGTTTTGCTCTTGTCATTTAAATGTTCTAAATCCAATAGTTTTCTGAGATTTTATTAAACCCAATATAGACTGAATAGTTGAATTGTTCAGTCAAAACTGTCAAAACTAAACAGCTTTGCAGTTAATGCTCTCTTTCTTTAAAATATTCAACAAAAAATTCTTAGCACTTTATAGTACAAAGTATATCCAATAGTAATTTTTTTTACTTATTAGAATAATGACAAAAAAGACTATTTGTTGATCAGTTCCTGGGTTTTTTATATGATAAATATCTCTGCCATTGTATTAATATATGAAATTACTTGGAGTGACATTTACAGTGTCGTAAATGAATAAATTTTATTAGTATTATGATGAATATGTTAAAAGACAAAATAAAAGAGTGAATATATCTTTTATGTTTTTTATTGCACGCTTGATCTTTTTTACACACGCAATATGATCTGTCGTTTGGATTCTTAACACAGTTCCCTCTAGTATTGTAAGCCGATATAGTTTCGATTGGTCCTACAATGCTTATTTCGTTGCCATCTTTCATGAGATTCGCTTCGAACGCTACGTCTCCCGGTACAAATAAAAATGCTACTACGTAAAATGTCTTTCCATCGTCAACATAAAAGTGATGTCTTAAAACCTTTTTTAGTTTTAAATTTGCGCATAGCATACAAAAATCTGTTTCTATTGTCTGAGTTATATTTTGTATGAAGGACACGGCTAGGTCTAGACTCTTTTTCACATACTCGTCGCTCTCGTTTGCTTTAATTAGGTTGTGGCAGCTGCACCATTTGTCAGTAACACCGGCGTCGGCGCAAGTCCTATTCACCGGTTTTTCGTTAAACAAACTGGAACAACCTGAACACGCTTCTGAGGGTGTAATCTCAGCCGTATCCTTGGAAAGTTGAACTATATTCGACATAGTCAAATGAAAATCGTACGGCGTAGTTAATCTAACTTGATTAATTTTTAAATTATTGTATTCATTAGAATATAATTCTTGGAATGTATATGGAACATGCATGAAGAACATAGGTAGTCGTTCTTCGTAATAAGACTCTATCGGTATTCTCATATCACCGTACCTTATTCCATGATCGCTTAAGAACACAATGAAAGTATTGTTAAGTGCGCTATTCTGCTCAAGTCTATCAAAAAAGTGCACCATATCCTTATCAAGAAGTGCTGGCATGTTGTCAAAATTATGACTGAAAGAATTAAGCCAAAACATGCCAAAAAAATTAACATCGGCATATGTATTTACAAAGTCTAAAGCGTAATCTAATAAATGTACCGCCGAAGGTTGTCTTCCGGTGCAAATATAATTCCCGACTTTCTCCTCTCCGGTTAAAAAAAATGGCCGCGTATAGTGGTGTGTCGGTGGTACATTAAAACCTTTATACCGTGAAAAAGTATCGGGTAGTCTTAAGTATTCTTCACCGTAAGCCGTGACGTAGCCTGCTTCTTCGAATTTATGCCACATCATTAAGTCATTGCAGTATGTCATCCCTTTTGCACAAGCCTTGTACACTGAAGACATTTTTTTCCCAGTTAAAACGGCCATTATATTTGGAAATGTGTTAAAGCCGACCTGAAAAAATATTAAAGCCTATTACGCGTATTCGGATTTTACTAATTTATACTTGAAGAATTTAAGAAAATTATTAAGAAAATTTCAAAATATTTGTTTTGTGTGACGTGAAAGTTTATTGGGGATGGTTATTAAATATTTTCTCAAACAATAAGGGTATAATAGATAAAGTTTACAAACTGAGTTTGTCGTCGTATATTATCATCATGAAAAATCGACGTTGATAATCAGCCGATTAGTTAGGTCAATATACTGATGTCTTTGATGGCTTTTGTCTTCTATAATGAAACGACTAACAAAATGCGAAAGTTTTTGTTTACCTTTTGATACCCCCTGAAATCCAACCACTTTTGCTTATGCAAGTGAGCAACCGTTTGAGGCATGGTGGCGTACACTCTTGCACGTGACATTGTGTCCATACCAACTATCAACACATTCCAAGTATTTTCTTTGCTTTTGCTTATTTTGTCAAATGTATTTAATTTCTTAAGTAAAAGATACGCATCTTCGTAGATGACAGTTTTTTTTGCTCCTGAACCAATTGTACATGTTACAGTTAAAATTTCTTGCTCCAAGTTTATTGTTGCTCCATTTGTAAATGCTTTGCACGTTGAATATCTGCAAAGAAAAAAGAATTAAAAACAAAACTTTTTATATAAGAACGTCGAAAAAGAGTTAGTGCAAAGTCATTCATTTCTGGCGACGAAATACACCTAAAGGATTCGCTTCAGTTTTTTTTAAATCTAGAAATACAGTATTTGGTCTTACATAATTTCAGTGTCTTCCTTCCCTGGCTCGGTAGATCTATGAGCAAATTTGTAACAACAATTGAAAGATTTTCCTTTACTGTATCTCTTCATCGTGTTATTTTGTATATCGAATCTGATTTTATTGTAAGCTATTTTATTTGCGAATACACCACGATCTTCACAAGTTTTCTTTTTATACGTAGCTTCATTAAATTTCAATGTTTTTGAGAAATTTGGTATCACACATCCTGCCGTATCTATAATATAATCGTCTGTATCTGAAATATAAATATAAAAAAAATATAACGCAGTCTTATTACCTTTTTTTACAAAGTATGTAAATACCATGGCTACGAGCCGCTACGCAAGCTATGCTACGACGTAGTAGATTTACGAAATTTTTCAATAATTAAAATTAATTAATTGTAAGCGTAATGTAATCTTATTTCTTACTAATATTATAAATGCGAAAATTTAGATGTATGGATGGATGTTTGTTAGTTTGTAGTCAAAACTGCTGAACGGATCTCGATGAAATTTGGCATAGATGTCGAGCATAATCCGAAAAAACATAGGCTACTTACTTTTGGTTTCTTTACTGAATTCCGCGTGGACGTAGTCGCGGGCGAAGGCTAATTAAAGCTATAAATTGAAGTGTTATTGCTGTTTCTCTAATGTTATAATGATAGTAAATATAATTGTGATGTAAAGAAGAACGTACCATTGTAAATACGGATTTTTAATTTTTCTTCAAACATCGGCTTTTCAATCGCATTCAAATTTAATAAATTAAGCATATTGTAGTAAAATATAAATATGACAATGGCCATGATCAGCGCTGATGTTGTGACAGCCTTGTACAAGCTTACAAAGCATGAGGTTGGTTTCTTCATTCTTAGAGCTACTGCAACGAAAACATACAATTAAAAAAAAACACTCATAATATTAACGTATCTTTTTTATTGTTATTTCATTTTGCAATAATCGAATAGCGCCAATAGCCCAATGGTTAAGGGAACGGATTTCCAATTACGTAATCGAGGACTCGAATTCGACCATTATCGTAAACCATACACCGCAAAGGCTAGAGAAAATCTATTTATCTTATTAAAACAAAGATTTGGAAGCATTTGTATAATTTAAGGCACATGATACACAATTGGAAAATCAGAACCCATCATCATATGTGAATACGCGTTAGGAAGAGAAAGAGATAAATGACCCAATCGTGAGTAGCACCTTGTAATCCACCCGTGGTGTACGGAAGGAAACTACCTTGTGAAACGTCAATATTGATATTATTTTATAGTCTATTCTATGACTATCGTTATCATTAATACTAACATACATTGTGTGCAGGAAGCTTATGTGATAACGACATAATACTACAATAGTATTCCGTAGTTACACAATAGAATATAAGTACGCTCGATAAAAAAAAAAGATAATTAGACTAGTTACTAGTGAAATGTATTTAGGATAGTTTTTCGGAACATTGCGATGCTCCTTTTCAAACTGTCAATTTAATTCGTTCAATATTTGCTATTCCTACAAAAAGCAAACTATATTGTGAGTCACTCGACGTACCTGTATTAAAACAAATAGCTAGCTGTTGCTCGCGACTTCGTTCACGTGGATTTAAAAAATGGTACAAAATATAGCCAGTTACTCACTGATAACGTAGCTTTTTAAAGGTAAAAGAAATTTTGAAATCGGCCCAGTAGTTTTTAACATATTACAATACATATACAAAAAAAAACAAATATTTCCTCTTTATAATATTAGTACAGACGAACGCCCGCAAACTTCGTTAGCGCAAATTTGGACCACCCTTTACGCCATTTTGATAGCGCGGAATTAAATAAAGTAGCCTATAATATGCCTATCCATGTCAGCTACCCTCCAGTGAAAGTTGAGTCGAAATCCTTGCCGTTTCGGAGATTACTCGGAACAAGAGTAGCTAGCGGACAGCCTGACAGACAAAACAATTTTAAATCCATTTTTCGTTATCAGCATCGCAAATACATCATCATTACAAACAGATACTCCAATATATACTTCTATACTATTATAATAAAGCGTAAACACACACTTCTTTGTTGCCTAAGATGTCAGCAATCACAGCATATTTTCGAATAATTCTTTTTTTAATAAAAAGCCTTACACTTGCGTCACGCTTTAGGCTATATATTTTCCGCCGTTAAACTTAAGGGGTAAATATTTTGGATAAAAACTCTAATGTGGGAAAGAGACCATAAGTTATTGCTAACATCAAGGAAGCAAGGTTGCCATGGTTTGTCATGTCATGTCATTTTGACATTTGCAATTGATAATTTGACACATGTAAATAATAAAATAAAATTTGCATAATTTCATGCAGATGATGTCGCACGGGAACAGTTAGTTTTATTATATGTATATACTGAGCGGATACAGTTAGAATCACATATATATTAGAAAATTCGAATTACTGCCTCTCTCTCTGATAAGATTTATTTAACGAAAGGAAATAGCTTAGTCGTATATTTTGTTCTATGTTCTGTCCCATAGTTATTTATTTTTAGTGTGTGTAATTTTCATTGATGACAGTACTCACATCTGTTTTCAGGTCTCATATTTGGAATAGTTAATATCACTTCGTAATACTTCACTGGTGTACAATTAAGAAATGATAGATAACAATGACTTGGTTTATATATAAACGATTAGTATAAAAATGAATATGCTTAGACCGTTATCACAAATATTAAATGTTTATATTGATATTTTTTTAAGTCTAGTAATTTGCAAATTATGATTTGTTGATAACAATAATGTTTTGACAATCTTACATATGTATTCGGGATATGTTATATCGGTTTTCGTTACTTTGTCTATTTGAGTTTTTATCATTTTTTAAATCGACTATCATTCGATTTTTTACAATAATTAATAAAAACGCTAAGAGATGAAATAACCCTTATTTTATAGTATTAACATAGAAATAACATTTTATTTTAAAGCTTTCATGACTTTTAAATTGTTTATTCTCGTTATGTATTCTTGTCGTGAGTATGATTTTCGAATACGGAAAAAAACTTTTAATTACCAACAATTACATTGATTCAAATTGATTACTTCTATAAAAACTTTCGTAAACCCTTCTTAGAAAAAGGATACGGACATGATACTACCGTGTGGAACTCACCACAACTGAAAATACTTCGATTACTTTTATAAATAACTAGCTGTGGTTTGCGACTTCGTCCGTGTGAAATTTAAAAATATAGCCTATGTTAGTCACAGATAAATTACTTTTCTGAAGGTAAAAGACCCAAGACCTAGTAGTTTTTGAGTTATTTCAATACATACAATGATACAAATGTTACCTCTTTTTAATATTAATATAGACAATAAAATTACTAGGATTTACAACGCGGAAAATAGATGTACTAACTTGATTATTCGCGTGGGATTTTTTCTAATCCGATGTTATGGTATTTATCATCAATCATAATGATAGCGGCAATTTGAGTTATTAATGGAGATTTCTGATATCACGATAATGGTACTTACTTTTGGGTCTTTTTCTAATTTTCTTGGTAATAGATTAGAATTATTATTTTTACGCTTCGTGAAGTAGGATGACAGATAATTCCATTTAACGCAGCATTTTATTTACAGGGGCCCTAGCACGAAAATTTGCTAGTGTTTAAACTATATTTGTATTAGATTTATCGGTGTACTATACGGCCGATAGAGGCGCTGTGCAAAGATGCTAATTTTATCAGTGATGTTACTATTTTCTCGCAATTTTTCTAGGCCTGCAGTTAGGTATGAAGTTTAAATTCCTTACGTACACCATTTAGATAATTGAAAATGAAAGAATATTGTACACTTTCAATCCATTACACTAAACAATGTGGACGGCGTAAGGAGTGCCGGTAATAGAATAGCCAGGTCGAGGCATAGACGTAAACATAAATGACTGAACACAATGACGATGTTTAATACATATCTTGTTACCAATTATCGGGTGCTGACACTTTTATTAGGATCAAGGACAATTTTTTATATACGCGAATAACTATAATTTACAACTTTTAATTGTTATTAATAATATATCGTTAGCATAAGTTTTAAATAATTTAACGTGCTAATAGAAAATGTATTTTTTATTTACAGATTCTTTTACTTATTCGATTGTCGGTTATCCTATACTTAAATGTCTGCATTTTTGTTTGAAATGGTAAATGTTTTCATAAAGACAGTCTCATATCACAGGTTGTATGACCAGCATACATTATTATGTCTAGCAAATGGAATTCACATTGTTCATTGCGATATGGTTTTACACGAACTACGTTCATTAGGAACTGTAAGCAGAAGCGAATTATTGGTTTTACACTTACAATGTAAGGAGATAAACTGGAAAACAAAAATTATTTGGCTTCATGATGAATTGACAAGGAAAAGATGACGGGACATTCCTGAACGGCACTGAAATATTCATACTAATATCATAAATGCCAAAGTTTAGATGGATGGATGTTTGTTAGAGTTTGTAGCCTAAACGGTTGAACGGATCTGGATGAAATTTCGCATAGATATAGAACATAGTATGAAAGTTTTTGTTTTTAATTCCACGCGGACGGAGTCGCGGGCAAAAGATATAATTCATAGTGGTTATCACAGTACGTGTTCAGTGCCTCTTTTCAGGTTTCACATTTGATAAAAAGCATTCACCCTATAGACTTTAGAATCCGTTCTGAACCTCTTTTATCATGATGAGGGGAGATAAAATTGTGAAGATAAAAAACGATATCACACTGAAAACATAATACTTTACATGAAAACTGGCACTAATGTACTAAATAAATTCATTTTACCGTAATACATCTGTTATTTTATCTAATTAAACACAAAGATTAGCTTCATTAGAAGGAAGCGGAGTTAAATAATGCGATGTACATTTTTATTTTAATGATCAAATATATTTCATATAAAACCATCCTTATGAAAGATGAAACTACAGAATACTGTTACTCACCAAATTTTGTTCCAGATATTTACTATTTTTCTTTTCGTTATCAAACTAATGATTACAGTAGAAATGCGGTCATGATGTCCTTTCAATGTTTGTTTATATACACACTGAACGGGTAAAGTACACACGAAACACAAACAGTCTCCAGACCATGAACGTCCGTCATTCTTGACCCGTGTAACATCACTGTATGTCGTTAGTTTTTCACGCGGCGGTAGAACACGACTCGTGTGTTACAAACTGGGGATCACTGAATAACGGCTCATCTAAAAACAAGTGAATCGTGATATTAAGTATTAGCGTTGCTTGCGACGTCGTCCGCGTGACATTAAAAATAATAAAAAATGTGGCCTATCTGACTCACAGGTAAATTACCTTTCTAACGGTGAAAGAATTTTTAAAATCGGCCCAGTAGTTTTTGAGTTATTCCAATATATAAAAAAATACAAATCACTCCTCTTTATAATAGTAGTATAGAACTACAACCCATTTCATAGACCAGAGGGAATACTCGGTTTCAGACTGTCGGTATCGACCGCCTTATCTAGTCCGCGATATAAATGTTATGTTTTCGCCTGTGATATAGATACTCCAGTTTTTTTTTTATTAATTTCACGTCGTGTGTTTTTATATAGTTTTATATAACTGCCTTTTTTTGGTAATATATAAGAAAACCGCGCATTGTTTTAAAAAAGGGGTGTCAGAAATATTACATATCACGGGATGTCCATTCGACAACTTTTAATTATTAACAGGAAAAATACCAAGCTAAAGGAAAAAGGTAAAAACTATTCTTTATATAACCAGAATTAGTTAGAGATAAGTCTCATAGTTCCAACTAAAGACGTGACGTCAAAAAACTATTGACTTTTTAATTTTGTTTATCCTGTCCCTACTTTATTATCTTGTTTTATATCTATACTAATATCATGAAGAGGAAAGATTCATTTGCAAGTAATATATTAACTCTAAAACTACTGCGCCGATTTCACCATTAGGAGGGTATAATATCACTGAGTAACACAAGCTATATTTTTTTAATTCCGCGCGATCGCTGAAGTCGTACCAATATTTTATTCAATTTTGATATCCCTTTCTTTCCAAAACGTGATTATTTTTTTTTACTTACATAGAGTCTGTAACGTCTTACAAATCTGATCAATAAATTTAAAGAACACACATGTAAATATTGAGTGACAAAATAGAGCAGTGTTGGGTAATCGGAAACTATTTTGTGTCACGGCCTCACAGATATTAGACCATCACTGCCGGGTGCAACGCGATGCGACGACCACGTCACACATTGAATTACACTGCACACTGACTGTTCGGTTTCCATTGACGCATTTGTAAAAAAACATAACATAAATACAAAACCCCACAGTAATCTACTAATATTATAAAGAGGAAAGATTTGTGTTTATTGTATTTTGTTCACGTAAAAACTACTTTGCCAAATTCAATTATTCTTTAATCATTATAAAGGTAATTTATCTGTGAGTAACATAGACTACATTTTTTATTTTTTTTTTCACGCAGAAGTCGCGAGCAACATCTAGTGCTACAGAGTACGTTACCTTTCATGAAATGCCTATTTACGTCGTTGTATAGTGCAAATAAATAGGTGTATGTATTTATAACCTGCACAAATTCTTCCTGTCTAACAATCTGGTTAGTATCAGCGAACAGCTGAAACTATTTATAATATCTTAGTCATAGATAAATGCTAGAGTTTAAATGGATGGATAAATGTTCGAGGGTATAAGTCCGAAACAGCTTAATTAATCTTGATAAGTGTGATCTATTCATGAAGTCTATTCAGTTATTTTTTTAATTCCGTCGACGTAAACGCGGGCGACAGCTAGCACTGATACTTCATACTAATATTATAAATGCGAAAGTTTATATGGATGGATGTTTGTTAGAGTTTGTAGCCTAAACGGCTGAACGGATTTTGATGAAATTTGGTCTAGATGTAGAGGATAGTCAGGAAGAACACATAGGCTACTCACTTTTGTTTTTTTTAATTCCACGCGGACAGAGTCGCGGGCGAAAGCTAGTTAAATATACTTCATTGTCTATTTAAGCCATGAACACGGGTGAACGTCCTACTATTTTTGTCGCTTAATGGTAAAAATGTGAGATATTGTTTATGGGTACAAGTGTTATTACTTTAACACAATCGTCTAGGCCATTGTCGATGGTCGTTAAATTTGCATATTTGCCTACATAACTAATTTATTAAAGTGTTTTTTTGCGAATGAATAGTACCTATATCTTTAATTTCTTCCACCTAATTTATGAATCGAACATTATTTTTTACGGTCGTTAGTTCTTTCTACAAAATAGATATGGATGTTTTTTTTACAATGTGAATAAAGTAACCCATAAAGGTTACCTGTGTTACCTGAGATTCTTAACATTGTTTGTTTTGCAAACTACATTTTGCTACAACCTTTGTAGTGGCGAAATTTATGATTGAATTTTCTCGAGTTATTTAATATCGCGCACACAATTTCGACTAAACTATCGCACAACTATTTAGTCGCGCTATGATACCTATGAGCTTATATGGAGGTGC